>NC_056431.1:49233665-49328665 GCF_018296145.1 Oncorhynchus tshawytscha | reverse complement strand
AGCAAGCCTTGTTGAAGAAGCAGGTCAGCCAGCCTTGCTCTGCCCCCAGGCCTTCTTTAAGAAGCCAGTGAGTCAGGCCAGCTCTGCCCCAGGGCTTGATAAAGAAGCAAGAGAGACAGTATTGCTCAGGTCCCAGGCCTTGTTTAAGATGCCAGAGAACCAGCCTTGCTCTGCTCCCAGGCCTTGTTTAAGACGCCAGAGAGCCATCCTTGCTCTGCCCCCAGGCCTTGTTTAAGACGCCAGAGAGCCAGCCTTTTCTGCCCCCAGACCTTGTTTAAGACGCCAGACAGCCTGTTTTGCTCAGCCCACAGGCCTTGTCTACAATGCCAGAGAGCCAGCCTTGCTCTGCCCCCAGGCCTTGTTTAAGATGCCAGAGAGCCAGCCTTGCTCAGCCCCCAGGCCTTGTTTAAGACGCCAGAGAACCAGCCTTGCTCTGCTCCCAGGCCTTGTTTAAGACGCCAGAGAGCCATCCTTGCTCTGCCCCCAGGCCTTGTTTAAGACGCCAGAGAGCCATCCTTGCTCTGCCCCCAGGCCTTGTTTAAGACGCCAGAGAGCCAGCCTTGCTCTGCCCCCAGGCCTTGTTTAAGAAGCATGTCACCCAGCCTTGCTTTGCCCCCAGAACCTGTTTAAGAAGTGGAGAGAGCTATGTTCTTCCCTTCCTCCTCTCCTCCTTCACCGCATCCAGTGGATACTTGATCATTTGGGGTCCGGGCCCTCTCTCTCTTGGTCTCACTCTCCACTGACCTTCAAAACAGATACATTTGTGGCTTATGTCTCTTTTAGGTCCATTTCTTTTATTTTCCGTTGTTTGCTGCAGAGTACATTTTTGCTCCCTGTCACTGAGAAATAAGTAATTTCCCAGTCATGGTGGGGAGGGTGGAGGGGGTGCTCGTTTCGACAGGAGATGGTGGAGGGGGGTGACAGGGGTTTGGCAGTGGTCGGTGTCATGGTAGGCGGGACAGGGGACAGGATGAGTTGATATTCTGGTCCCGGAACGAATGCTAATTTAATCAATCTGCTGTAAATCCGACTGGCTGCTGACTCATGTGAGTCTGCTGCCCCGAGGGGGACTCCAACAAAAGCCCTGCCATTGCAGTTTGTTCCCCGACACATTTTTATGGCACACACACTGACACACACACTGACACACACACTGACACACACACTGACACACACACTGACACACACACTGACACACAAACTGACACACACACTGACACACACACTGACACACACACTGACACACACACTGACACACACACTGACACACACACTGACACACAAACTGACACACACACTGACACACACACGCACACACTCACACAAACTCGTATATGAGCGCACGTACGTACGCACAGGCACATTTACACACGGACACACAAACACACACTACTAGGCAGGCACACACACACACACACACACACACACACACACACACACACACACACACACACACACACACACACACACACACACACACACACACACACATCCTACACACTTCCAGGCACTAGGCAGACAGGCACACATATACTTAACTCACACACCTGCAGTTTTTTCTCACCTCTTTCTTCCCTGTACTGTGTCTAGGTAGCTCTGTGGCTGTGGGTGTGGGAGTGGGAGTGTGTGGGGGAAAGTGCTGAGGAAGCTGCCAGGGGAGCACTGAGGTGAGAGGCTGGAGACTCTCCTCCCTCTCCTTGGGCTCAGACAGGCTTTAGCACGTCTCTCCCATCAATCTCCCCCATCCACTCACTCCCAGCCAGGGAGAAGTGATCGCTGGCCTACTGATCAGCTTGCTTTGGCCCCCACCCTGTCCCTAGCCTGATCTGAGCCAAAGGACACCGTGACCAATGGGGGTGGACCGGCAGGTCGCATAGCACATGTAAATGTTATCATGGATGTCATGACACTGGGTTGGAGATTGGGAGTGAGAGTGGGGTGGAGTGTCAAGGGTGGGGGTTTGTGAAGGGTGGTTTTAAAAGGGTGGTTAGGAAGAGGGAGTATAGAAAAAGAGTAAAAGAAAGAGAGAGAGTGAGATAGATAGGGAGCGTGAGAGACAGAGAGACAGAGAGAGACAAGTGATAGAGGAAAAAGCATAGTGTGTGCGTGTACAAACGTGAGAGAACGATAGAGAGAGAGAGAGAAAGAAAGAAAGAAAGAAAGAAAGAAAGAAAGAAAGAAAGAAAGAAAGAAAGAAAGAAAGAAAGAAAGAAAGAAAGAAAGAAAGAAAGAAAGAAAGAAAGAAGGGGGACTGTGGAGGGATTATCCTGAAGGACAGGCTTTATGGCTGTGTGTAAATTTATTTGGAATAAGTCCGCAGTGCCCAGTACATTCAGAGGAGCGGTGTCCGGGAAGGGGTGGAGGGGGGCTTTTAATTAATGAGTGCACGCTTGTCGCCGGCTTTGGAGAGGCTTTTAAATCACTGATGCAAATTAAGGGGATATCGGGCTCTCTGTGTGAGTGAGTGAGTGTGTGTGCGTGTGTGTGTGTGTGTGTGTGTGTGTGTGTGTAGCTGTGGCTGGCTTCTCTAGACTACAGACATCAGGAGACTACTGCAAGACTGACAGAGCAGCAGCCCTATAGCGCAAACAGGTCCTCATCTACAGTACTTCTAAATACCAGAGAGAAATGGCCTTTGAAATCCTCTTTACATTTGAAAAGGTCAGAGACTGTACCAGGACATTAAAAATAGACTACAGACAACTAGTGATGTATTGTTAAAACTGGGTAAACTCTGATCACCATTCACGGTGAATGAAGTAAAGCGCCCTATACTGTGAAGGGGTAAACCTTCGCTCAAAATAAAAAAGGTGCATTTATCTTGCGTTTACCCTACTCTACTGCAGACAACCAATCAATAATCCCACCACCCACTGCATACAGTACATGCAGACAGAGACATGGTGTTCAGTGTTCTAATATCTGGAGAGACAATGCGCACTGGCACTGTCATTGGTTACGCAACCGTAGCCATGGCAACCCACAGTGCACCTCTCCGACCCCTTGCACTCTTGAAGTAGTATGAGTTATGAGCCCCCGGGTCAGGGTCAGTCGGCTGTTTGCGAGTGCAGCAGAGGGTGTGTGTGTGGGTTCTAGCCTAGTTTAACAAACCTAACACAATGGTAATTCTTAGCTCTGGCGGTAGGGATTTAGGTCTGGGGGTGTGTCAGAAATATTTTGTACTATTTTCGCAGCAGAAATTATGGGTGAAGTAACTGACGGTGGCACGACAGAGCTGGGGTTTGATGAATAATGGTAACGATTTATATCCATAATGCATTTATGTCACATCTAGAAGCATTTTCTAAATGTGTTAACAGGTTAATGAAATCGATCCATAGAATATCTATAGCTCATTCATGTCATGCTGTGCAAGAGCTCATGTTTAGGTATCTTAATAGACGCATAATTACAATGGCAGCGTAGTGTCAACATTATTGACTGTTCTCACAAGTGTGCTTCTGCCATACCAGTGTTAGTGTATATGCCAAAAGCCAAACCACATTTGGAAAATGATGCTGAATTGTAAACTGTATGGTTTGAGCCCTTAATGCTAATTGGCTGAAAGCTGTGGTATATCACAACCCATGGGTATGACAAAACATTTATTTTAACTGCTCTAATTACGTGGGTAACCAGTTTATAATAATAAGAGGGCACCTCGGGGGTTTGTGATATTTGGCCAATATACCATGGCTAAGGGCTGTGTCCTAGCCCTCCATGTTGCGTCACTCCTAAGAACAGCCCTTAGCCATGGTATATTGGCCAAATAACCCCCCCGGGCCTGTACCAGCCCCATTTCCCACACCGATTTACCTTCTTCTTCTACTTCTTCTTCTTACTGAGGTCAATGGTGCATGAAGATCCCTACAGGGTTGAATCCTCTGGGTAAATTTTCAGATCAAATCATGTAGTTGATGGTCATATCCTAACTCTTTTGTAACTCATTGACATTCCTCCCCTCCACATGTTAAATAGCCTACAGAAACAAAATAACAAAATGTAGGCCTATCCCATCTTTGCTAAAAACATTGAACATGCTTGCAGGCCACATTGTTCTAAGTAACTGCATAGCTTCCATGTGGAAATATATTGTTAACCTTTTACTGCAGTGGGTTAAATCAGGGTCACACCAAGTGTTGATTGGTAGTCATAGACAAACCTACTTTGAAATAAAAGTAAACACCTCACAGACATGGTTATGGGCTTTAAAAAAAGAAGACACCAGTTCCATGTCAGATATAGAGTTGAAATGTATTCAATTTGGAGTTTTCATCTCAATATTACACTTTAAATACATCACAGAAACCTGAAATATAAAAATAAACGTTTGACATAGAAACACCGGATTTTTGAAAATGTTGATTTAATTATGAAATTATGAAAAATATTTATAACATTCACCAATGAGACCACTGTCACATTCTGACCTTAGTTCCTTTGTTTTGTCTTTGTTTGAGTATGGTCAGGGCGTGAGTTGGGGTGGGCAGTCTATGTTCTCTTTTTCTATGATTTGGGATTTCTGTGTTTGTCCTGGTATGGTTCTCAATCAGAGGCGGCTGTCAATCGTTGTCCCTGATTGAGAACCATACTTAGGTAGCCTGTTTTCACCCTTGAGTTGTGGGTGATTATTTTTTCTGTTTCGGTGTTTGCACCATTCGGGACCGTTTCGGTTTTCATTTTGATTCTCTTGTTCTTTTGTATTTTGTATTCATTTTCCATGAAATCACATTATGGATACATACCACGCTGCGCATTGGTCCTCCAATCCTTCCTACTACTCCTCCTCGTCAGAGGAAGGAAGAAGAAACCCGTTACAACCACGAGAGTGCGATGACAGCATTCAGCATTCACATATAGGGGTTAGACCTACTGGGAATTGCATTATGGATGAGCCATGGACATGCCAAACATTGTCAACAAAACAATATTAAATTCACTACGTCCTAGAAAGAGAGTGAATCATTTTTTAAAAATCCAATCAAAACTTAACAACTTGTTTTAAGTAGACTATGTCTAAATAGAGTTACAGGCACCATAATTGCTCTCCGTGGGCATTTCCGTGACTAAACCAACTAGGCTCATAATTTAACAATTGTATTCGTGTTAACAGATGGAATACAAGTTTGTTATTAAGGCACATGAAAGTTCACATGTTCCGGAAGGCATTTCTGCCCAAAAAAACTGATTTTGCTAGAAAAAAATGTCTCCAGTTGAAACGCCTCTCCTGTGAAGTAGTGACGCGTGACATATGCCTAGTTTCCTGAAATGAGTCACATATTAAGGTAAGGCAGAGTATGGAGATCCAATATAAGGAGAAAGGGGGCATGTCAACTCACCATTATACTGCTCCCCAATCTAACGTTTTAGAAACATAACGGGCAATCCTGCAGATCGGATTCATACTTCTCCAGAGATAGCAGAAGGATGTTAAATTGCATTGCATGTGAGCCATGGAATTTCTCATTTAAAAGTCAGGATGGTGAATCATTCTAATAAATTTGGTTTTAATCAACTTAAATGAAAAACAAGCAATCTGTTTTTTAAACAAGAATCCTTTTTCTACATAGGTTGGGGTCAGAAGCATGATATCGTAAAATTGTCAGGATAAAAAAGAAGTGATGCAGTGCTGTTGAAGCAGCCTTTTATATAGCAGCCTATTGGCCTAGGGTAAGGGTAGCCTAGAGAGGGCTTGGTTTTTAATCATATGAAACTAAAAACAAGCAATTGTTCGAGGAAAATAACGTCTAAATACGAGGGTCACCAGCATCATCTCATCTCTCATCTCATGATGGTCATATAGACACAGCTAACCTACATGGAGGGGTTATTCCCACTTCCAAAACGGGAGCTGGCTAAAATAATGTCATTGATAAAATAATTGATTAATTAAAAGGTGATGTCTGCTCACTGTTTTGCTGCTCACAAACTTGATCTTTTAATAAAGCTTTGTTGATTAAGATTTATTTCAAAGCAGTCTCACGAGCCAAACCCTTTATTGATAGGCTTGGCTATTGGGCTAGAGAACAAATAAACAGCCTTCATTGAGGGAAGAGGAGGCTATGCTCAGTCTTAAATCTAATGAATAGTAAACCTTTTTTTTTTAAATGTTATGTTAATCAATATGGGTGGATACCGGCCCACATCTCCTCTCTTGTTTCATTAGCATGAGGGCACTGTGCATCACAGCTAGATAGGTTGGCTTCCACTCGCAAGATCCATGCCATTACCAAGTCTTGAATCTCCTGATATACACTGCATGAAATTGTCCCTTTTGCACTTGTTTTCAAGCACACACCTCAAATATTGCTACCCCTCCCACATCAGAGCACAGAGCTAGCAAGCTGATATTAGACAGGTTAATTGCCTAGCTGTGCAAGTGGTGGGAAATGCAGGAGCGACAGTTTTTAAATGCCGAAATTGCCAACTAATGTGCATTTGGCACTTAGCTGCCTTAGCACCAGCCGAAAATTGAAAATAAAGCCCAGTGTGTGTATGTGTGTGTGTGTGTGTGTGTGTGTGTGGAGAGATGGGGGGCCTCCGAGCCACGTGTCATCTCCTTTAGCAAATGGAGCCCATGCAGTGTGGTGTGGCGACTGGCGAGAGTAGAGCCAAAATGGCTCTGTCTGTCTGTATCAGTGAACCTGGCTGTCTGCTCACATTAGTACCCGCTCACGGCCATGACACGCACTGACAGGGAGAGCAGCATGCCAGCATCACAGCTCTCAGAAATGAATTTGGGAAGAAGAGGAGGAGGAGGAGGAGGAGAGGGCAGGTTGATGTTTATTGTCACGAGTCTTGTCTTGGAGGCAGAACTGAGCAATTTCCCCTTAGATAGGCCAGCTGCAGTCAAATTGGCTCTATTGTAAAAATGCAAAAAACTAAAATTAGCTTTTTGGTCTTAATTTAAGGTTAGGGTTAGGCATTAGGGTTAGCAGTGTGGTTAAGTTTAGTGTTAGGGTTAGGTTTCAAATGAGATTGTATGACATTATGGCTGTGCCAGCTAGTGACCATTGTAGGGCTGCCTCCAGAATAAGATTCATGACAAAGAAGGCTAACCTGGGAGGAGAGTGGGGAGGAATAAGTGGAGAATGGGATGAAGAGAAGGGGGGTTGAGGAGCAGGAGGAGGAGCAGGAGAAGGAGCAGGAGGAGGAGCAGGAGGAGGAGCAGGAGGAGGAGCAGGAGAAGGAGAAAGAAGAGGAGGGGAAGAAGGAGGAGGCGACAGACAGATTTTTTTTCTCCATCATGCAGAAATCTTGGGGGTCAGGATTCATGAATAAAATAATGATGTCATGTCTGCTGTTTTCTACTGATCTTATCTCTGCTGCTCAGTGCCCCATCCCACCACCCCTTTCATCTCTCCATCCCTCTCACTGCTAAAAAAAAAAAAATGTAAATGGTCACATAACACTTCTGATAGTCACTACTCATGAGATCAACAATGATTTCCCAACAAGACATTTATTTTAGAGTAACTCCTTATGTCTGTTATTGAAATGTTAGTTATGGCTGATGATGGAGTGAGGTTAGGGATGTTAGGGAGTGCAGGATGAGTTATTGATTGGAGAAAAACACTTCCTGCCAGACTTTAACCTGATCACGTTCTCTCGGCCTGGTCCATCAATCACAGCCAATGGACAGACAGACAGACAGAGTTCCTCCCTTCAGCAGACAGCTGACCTTACTGGACCATCGCTTGCCTCTTTCTTTCTCTCTGTGTTGCTCACTCGGTCTCCCTCTCTCTTGCTCCACCCATGCCTCTTTCTTTCTCTCTGTGTTCCTCACTCGGTCTCCCTCTCTCTTGCTCCACCCATGCCTCTTTATTTTCCCCCCATCCCATCCTATCCTTCTTTCATTGTTCATCTTTTTCTCAGCATCTGTTGCATTTCCTCTTCTCTCTACCCCTTGCCCTCTATCGCCCTCTCGTTGTTTTGCACTCCTTCCATCTCTCTTTTAGATTAGACACAAAGTAAGTGCCACAGCTAAAATATAAGGGCAAAAATATATTTTCCACATACTGTATACGGAATCTTTTTCTCAACCTGAACCTGATAAAAACATTTGAGGAGTCACAACTCAGAGCACCATAAAATGTAATCCCAGTGTCAGAGTTGTATACCCCCAGTCTGAATCGCCCATGCAGGATAATCCTTAGTATTACAGGCAGGTTATGTGTGAGTTCTAAAGGGCACCATATTCCCTGTAGTGCACTACTTTTGACCAGAGCCATATGGTACGCTATGGGCCCTAGTCAAACGTATTGCACTACATATTGGTTCTGGTCAAAAGTAGAGACACTATAGGGAATATGGTGCCATTTGGGATGAGGCTTTTATGTATGAGGTTCTGTCTGTTCCCCTACTTTCCCCCTTCCTGTAGGTTTTACAAAAATAAAGAGCTCACATATGTAATTGTATTTGTATTTATTATGGATCCCCACTCTTTCTTCAATTTTAAAACATTACAATACATTCAGAGATTTCACAACACACTGTGTGCCCTCACGCCCCTACTCCACCACTAGCACATATCTACAGTACTAAATCCATGTGTATGTATAGTGCGTATATTCTCGTATGTGTGTGTGTGTGTGTACGCATGTGTCTGTGCCAATGTTTGTGTTGCTTCAGGATCACCGCTGTTCCATAAGGTGTTTTTTTAATCTGTTTTTTAAATCTAATTTTACTGCTTGCGTAAGTTACTTGATGTGGAATAGAGTTTCATGTAGTCATGGCTCTATTAAGTACTGTGTGCCTTCCATAGTCTGTTCTGCAAAGACACCTCTGGTGGCATGTCTTGTGGGGTATGCATGGGTGTCCAAGCTGTGTTCCAGTAGTTTAGACAGACAGCTCGGTGCATTCAACATTCAACCTCTCATAAATAAAAGTAATGATGAAGTCAATCTCTCCTCCACTTTCAGCCAGGAGAGATGGACATGCATATTATTAATATTAGCTCTCTGTGTACATCCAAGGGCCAGCTGTGCTGCCCTGTTCTGAGCCAATTGCAATTTTCCTAAGTCCTTTTTTTGTGGCACCTGACCACACGACTGAACAGTAGTCAAGGTGCGACAAAACTAGGGCCTGTACGACCTGCCTTGTTGATAGTGTTGTTAAGAAGGCAGAGCATCGCTTTATTATAGACAGACTTCTCCACATCTTAGCTACTACTGAATCAATATCTTTTGACCATGACAGTTTACAATCTAATGGTTACTCCAAGCAGTTTAGTCATCTCAACTTGTTCAATTTTCACATTATTTATTACAAGATTTAGTTGAGGTTTAGGGTTTAGTGAGTGTTTTGTTCCAAATACAGTGCTTTTAGTTTTAGAAATATTTAGGGCTAACTTATTCCTTGCCGAATGAGAATTGAAATATTTGAAACTATAGTGTCAAGGGGGATACAGAGAGATTTTGATTCACGACCCACAATAAGGGTTTAGCTGTGAAAAAACAGAACAAAGAATAGATCAAAAATAGATTTCTTCTAAGCAATTAACTGGCCTCCCCAGTGGCGCAGTGATCTAATCAAATCAAATCAAAATCAAATCAAACATTGTTTGTCACATGCACCGAATACAACAAGTGTAGACCTTACCGTGAAATGCTTACTTACAGGCCCTTAACCAACAGTGCAGTTCAAGTTAAGAAAATATTTACCAGGTAGACTAAAGTAAAAAATAATAATAAAAAGTAACAAAATAACAATAACGATGCTATATACAGGGGAAACCAGTACCAAGTCAGAGTGCGGGGGTACAGGTTAGTTGAGGTCATTTGTACATGTAGGTAGGGGTGAAGTGACTATGCATAGATAATAAACAGCGAGTAGCAGCAGTGGCTCTTCGCGCTCTAGCGACTCCTTGTGGCGGGCTGGGTGCCCTGAAGGCTGACTTCGGTGAACTGTGTTTCGTCTGACACATTGGTGCGGCTGGCTTCCGGGTTAAGCGGGTGGGTGTGAAGAAGCACGGTTTGGCAGGTCATATTTCGGCGGACGCATGACTCGACCTTCGCCTCTCCCGAGCACATTGGGGAGTTGCAGCGATGAGACAAGATTGGAGAAGGGATAAAAAATGTACAAAAAATGACTGAATGTAGATTTGAGTATGACTTCTTGTGACCAATTTTAAGAAGTTATTTGTAACAATAACCAGGTTTCCATCCAACCTTTTTATTCGAGTAAAGTTGAGTAAAATATGTCATGACAGGCCTGATGGAAACGGTAAACTTTCCAAATGTCGACAAAACAAAATATGCCACACAGGGTGGGATCTTTTTGTATAGGTAAAATGAAAATATTGATATAATAACCGCCATATCGAAGTAAATTTAGAGTCACGCATGTTGTGTGGTCCTCCCACTACGAGTTATCAGAAAAACTTGCAGTTTATTAGGGGACAGATTAAATAAATGATGGCGAACATCACAGAATGGTGAAAGAGCAGGATGACGGGTTTAATGTTTCTTTCCAATAAATGTTGTGGGTCTTATTCTGGTGACATGATAATCAGTGGGGTATGCATGGTCTGCTGTTTGACAAATAAAATCATCTTGCTCTTTTGTCCATGATAATCTCATATGTAGGCAATACGTGCGATCTAGCCAACAACAAGTAGATACAGTACTGTATCTTCGCCCTGCATGCTGTTGGTTAGAGTGGACACACCCATTACATAACGCACATTATTTTGTGCGATGAAAACCATATAACTTGCATTTTTTATTCGGTGCGTGGGAATTTAACTGAGTCATCACGCACAGCCTTTAATCTGTAACAAGTCGGTTTGATGGAAAAACATCTCTAGTGGGAAAATGTGCATATTGTTTTTATGCCAATTTCAGCATATTCACAGGAAAACCTGTGGCCAATTGGATGGAAACCTAGCTAATGGCAGTTTTTTTCAGGATCAAAAAGGGACAGTTGTGGGCATGAGAGGGGGAAATGGGTGCAATCAGTTGCCTACGCGGCTGAATTCTATCCAGGACCCCTGACCTTCGCAGAAGAGAGAAAATGGTGCAGTTTTAAAGCTAATTCCTGCAATTCAACAATTTGTAAGCTAATTTCCTTCAATTCTACACATTTTGACATTGCTAGTGCTGTGTTCTAATGCTCAAGCATTACAACAAAATTAATTGGAGCTTGATTGTCTGGCTTTTATTTTGGTAATTGTAAATTCTCAAAGATTATATGCTATTATTTAAAAATGTATAGGTTTATTATCTTTTCTACATACTTCTAATTTGCTTAAAGTCATTTGAGTTTACACTGAAATTGATTTTACATCCAGAATTATTTAAATATATTTAAAAATATATATATTTAACTGTGTCACCACACACAGCCACACACAGCCACACACACACACACACACACACACACACACACACACACACACACACACACACACACACACACACACACACACACACACACACACACACACACACACACACACACACACACACACACACACACACACACACACACACACACACACACACACACACACACACACACACACACACACACACACACACACACACACACACACACACACACACACACACACACACAAGGGGTTGGCAGGTAGCCTAGTGGTTTTAGTGTTGGGCCCGTATCCGAAAGGTTGCTGGATCAAATCCCCGGGCTGACAAAGTAAAAATCTGTCATTCAATCCCTGATCAAGGCAGTTAACCCACTGTTCCCCAGTAGGCTGTCTTTGTAAATAAGAATTTGTTCTTAACTGACTTGCCTAGTTATATTTCAAATAGACCCCTGCCGCTACCCACAAGTGGATCCTGACCTACAGTTTGGGAACCACTGGCCTAGCCTATTCATGGGTTGCACATTTCATCAGCACATTGTTTTGAACAGTCATTTGAGGTCTGATGTCTGACTGAGCATTCTGTTCAATGTATTGTTAATGAGCGCTGATGCAGGTTTCATTAAAAGTACATTAGAGTGGCTTGGAAATGCACTTTATATGCTCATCTCCATACACAGGGTGTACAAAACATTAGGAACACCGTCCTAATATTGAGTTGCACCCCCCACTGTGTCCTTTTGCCCTCAGAACAGCTTCAATTGGTCGGGGCATGGACTCTACAGTGTGTCGAAAGCGTTCCACAGGGATGCTATCTTGCCCATTCACCCTGGCACACGTACACCTCCCCTTCATCTAAACTGATTGAAGTGGATTTAACAAGTGACATCAATAAGGTACCATAGCTTTCACCTGGATTCACTTGCTCAGTCTACGTCATGGAAAGAGCGTGTTCATACTGTACACTCAGTATATCCCCCCTGTAAATTGAATATCCTCACTGTAAATCAGTTTATACTTCAGAGTTTGATGTTTTATGTTGACTGTGTCTATATTGTAAATTCTGTATGTTGACCAAGGTACGAATTGTGTCTGTAGCTGTTTGTACATTGTCATTTGCTGGCAGCACCTATTCACAAAGTCAAATTCTGGGTATGTGTAAATGTACTTGGCGAATAACGTGATCCGGATTCTGAAAGGATAGACAATGTCCACATGCAAAATGGCACCCTTTTCTCTATACATAGGGTTGCCTGAAGTGTCATCGATGACGATATTGTGATGATATTGATCAGCCTGTATAACATCTACCTGACTTCCCCCATCCATGTCCTCTCTCTGTGTCATCTGATAAAATGATAAGCCTATTAGTGATTGTCTCTCTACTCTCGCTCTCTATAGCCTGGTCCCCATTTGTTCCTCTAGCCCTCTCTCCTCCGGTGTATCTGCTAAATTGTTCTCATGCTTCAATATCATTACAGCCTGTAGAGCAGGACCCTAAAACTCCTGACTGGGTGTTAGCACGGTCCATGGGACCTACCTTGGGCCGTTACAATTACATTGTGATGGTGGGGGCTTAGAGGATGCAGGATGCACCCCAAATGGCACCCTATTCCCTACATAGTGCACTACTTACAAATGGCACCCTATTCACAAAATAGTGCGCTATATAGGTAATAGGGTGCCATTTGGGATGCACCTTAGAGAGAGGATGCATGTTGGGGGTGAGTATTACATTATCATTGATTAATTGATGGGGGAGCATGTTGGGGTGTGAGCCTACATCTAGCAGAAGTAGTAGTAGCAGGGAGGGAAGCAGAGAGGCCTCAGTGTGTGCAGAGGAATGTGTGTCAGTGTGACACAGACAGTAAGAGGATTAGTGAAATGTGTGTATGTGTGTGCGTTCGAGCTAAAGAGAGAGAGAGAGAGAGAGCTACCTATATTCCCCCACTAGAATCCCCATTCTTTAATGAAGACATCTTCTCCATCCTGGAGGGGGAAATCAATCATTTCCAGGCCCAGGGACATGTACTAGTCTGTGGCGACCTAAATGCCAGAACTGGACAAGAACCTGACACCCTCAGTGCACAGGGGGACAAACACCTGCCTGGAGGTGACAGTATTCCCTCCCCCATATGCCCCCCTAGACACAAATACGACAACATAACCAACAAAAACGGGTCACAACTCTTGCAGTTCTGTCGCACTCTGGATATGTACATAGTCAATGGTAGACTTCGAGGGGACTCCTATGGTAGGTACACCTATAGCTCATCTCTCGGCAGTAGTACTGTAGACTACTTTATTACTGACCTCAGAGTCTCTCAGCGCATTCACAGTCAGCCCACTGACACCCCTATCAGATCACAGAAAAATCACAGTCTACTTGAATAGAGCAATTTTCAATCATGAGGCATCAAAGCCAAAGGAACTGAATAATATTAAGAAATGCTATAGATGGAACGAAAGTAGTGTGGAAACCTACCAAAAAACAATTAGGCAACAACAAATTCAATCCCTTTTAGACAACTTCCTGGACAAAACGTACCACTGTAATAGTGAAGTTGAAAACTTGTCAGTAGAAAACCTAAACAGTATATTTGACCTCTCAGCTTCCAACACAAATCAAAAAATGTCAAACAGAAAACTGAAGAAAATTATTAACAATGACAAATGGTTTGATGAAGAATGCAAAAACCTAAGAAAGAAATTGAGAAACCTATCCAACCAAAAACATAGAGACCCAGAAAACCTGAGTCTATGCCTTCACTATGGTGCATCACTAAAACAATACAGAAATATACTACGAAAAAAGAAGGAACAGCCCATCAGAAATCAGCTCAACGTAATTGAAGAATCCATAGACTCTAGCCACTTCTGGGAAAATTGGAAAACACTAAACAAACAACAACACCAAGAGTTATCTATCCAAAATGGTGATGTATGGGTAAACCACTTCTCCAATCTCTTTGGCCCTATAACAAAGAGCAAACACCAAAAACCTATACATGATCAAATATAAATCTTAGAATCAACTACTAAAGACTACTAGAACCCACTGGACACCCAAATTACATTGAATGAACTACAGGACAAAATGCAAACCCTTCAACCCAAAAAGGCCTGTGGTGTTGATGGTATCCTCAATGAAATGATCAAATATACAGACAACAAATTCCAATTGGCTATACTTAATCGCTTTAACATCATCCGTATCTCTGGCATCTTCCCCAATATTTGGAACCAATCCAATATTTGATCACCCCAATCCACAAAAGTGGAGACAAATTTGACCCCAATAACTACCGTGGGATATGCATCAACAGCAACCTTGGGAAAATCCCCTGCATTATCATTAACATCATATTTCCTCAGTGAATACAATGTACTGAGCAAATGTCAAATTGGCTTTTTACCAAATTACCATACGACAGACCACGTATTCACCCTGCACACTCTGTTTGACAAACAAACAAAACAAAACAAAGGAAAAGTCTTCTCATGCTTTGTTGATTTCAAAAAAGCTTTTAACTCAATTTGGCATGAGGGTCTGCTATACAAATGGATGGAAAATGGTGTTGGGGGAAAAGCATACAACCCATGTACACAAACAACAAGTGTGCGGTTAAAATCCACATTTCTTTCCACAGGGCTGTGGGGTGAGAAAGGAATGCAGCTTAAGCCCCACCCTCTTTTCACCATACATATTTATTTAACTAGGCAAGTCAGTTAAGAACAAATTATTATTTTCAATGAAGGCCTAGGAACAGTGGGTTAACTGCCCTTGTCAGCTTGGGGATTTGATCATGCAACCTTTCAGTTACTAGTCCAATGCACTAACCACTAGGCTACGCTGCCGCCCCATATAGCTATGAATTGGCGAGGGCCCTAGAATAGTCCGCAGCACCCGGCCTCACCCTACTAGAATCTGAAGTCAAATGTCTACTTCTACTATTTGCTGATTGTCTGATGCTTCTGTTCCCAACCAAGGAGGGCCTACAGCAGCATCTAGATCTTCTGCACAGATTCGGTCAGACCTGGGCCCTGACAGTAAATCTCAGACCAAAATGATGTTGTTCCAAAAAAAGGTCCAGTTGCCAGGACCACAAATACAAATTCCATCATTGCCATAGAGCACACAAAAAACTATACATACCTCTGCCACAGGTAACTACTACAAAGCTATTAAAGAGCTGAGAGACAAGGCAAGGGCCTTTTATGCCATCAAAAGGAACATAGAATTCAACATTCCAAATAGGATCTGGCAAAAAAATACTTGAATCAGTTATAGAACCCATTGCCCTTTATGGTTGTGAGATCTGGGATCCAACCAAGAATTCACAAAATGGGACAAACACCAAATTGAGACTTTGCATGCAGAACTCTGCAAAAATATCCTCTGTGTACAACGTAAACACCAAATAATGCATGCAGAGCAGAATTAGGCCGATAGCCGCTAATTATCAAAATCCAGAAAAGAGACGTTACAATCTACAACCACCTAAGAGGAAGCGATTCCCAAACCTTCCACAACAAAGCCATCACCTACAGAGAGATGAACCTGGAGAGGAGTCCACTAAGCAAGCTGGTCCTGGTGCTCTGTTCACAAACAGACCCCACAGAGCCCCAGGACAGCAACACAACTAGACCCAACCAAATCATGAGAAAACAAAAAGATAATTACTTGACACATTGGAAAGAATTAACAAAAAACTGAGCAAACTTTAATGCTATTTATACCTAAACAGAGAGTGCCCAGTGTCAAAAATAAATCAAATAAAAATATAGGACAAAACACACATCACGTCAAGAGAGACAACACAACACTACATAAAGAGAGACCTAAAGACAACAACATAGCATGGCAGCAACACATGACAACACAGCATGGTAGCAACACAACATTACAACAACATGGTAGCAACACAACATGGCAACAGCACAACATGGTACAGTAGCAGCACGAACATGGTACAAACATTGGGCACAGACAACAGCACAAAAGGCAAGAAGGTAGAGACAACAATACATCACGCAAAGCAGCCGCAACTGTCAGGAAGAGTGTCCATGTTTGAGTCTTTGAATTAAGAAATTTAAGACATTTGAAGAAAAAACACCATTGTAAATACATGTATGTTTCTTATTTTCCCTTTAGTACTTTAACTATTTGCACATCATTACAACACTGTATATGGACATAATATTACATTTTCTACTTTACTATTCTATTGGACTTCTGTGAATGTAATGTTTAATGTAACTTTTTTTGTTTATGTCACTCTTGGTTATTATACTCACAGTGGAGGTCATTTTAATTATGTGTGTGTGTGTGTGTGTGTGTGTGTGTGTGTGCATGCGTGTGTGTGTGTGTGTGCGTGTGTGTGTGTGTGCGTGCGTGTGCGTGTGTGTGTGTGTGTGTGCGTGTGCGTGTGCGTTTGTGTGTGTGTGCGTGTGTGTGTGCGTGCGTCCGCGTGTATTTGAAGGGGTAAAAATAAAGAGTGCTTACTTGCAGCTTTGATTAAACAGTGTGGACATAATGACAATGTATCTGTGTACTGTAAGAGTGTATCTGTAATGATGAGCCCAGCAGGACCATTTAGAAACCACGCTGTGCAACCTTATGTCGTAGCATCCACATGATATCTCATTCCATACATATGGTTGTCTCCGTTCATGATTACGATTTACATCACTGAGATACGAAGAACTGAGGGCTTAGTTTGCTTCCCAAATGGTGCCTTTTCATAAGCTCTCACAGTCTCACTGCAGAATTAGACGTTCATCCACGTTCTCCAAACGTCAAATTCCGAAGTTGCGCCAAATTTCAAATTTCAAAGGGTTTTTGTTGCTCCTGCTGCTCTGTGTTGTTCCATTTCTCCAAATGTGGAATTTCAAAGTTTAGGGTTAAGTTTACGCTAAGGTAAGGGTTAAGGTTTGTTAAGGTAAGGGTTAAGGTTTGTTAAGGTAAGGGTTAAGGTTTGTTAAGGTAAGGTTAAAGGTTTAGGATAAGGTTCAAACAAAAAATAAAAAAACACAACTGGGATTGAACATGCAACCTTCAAAGGTCATGGGATTACACCTATCTGCTGTGTGCCATCCTCGTCCACAACACATCATGGTAATACACTCACTGGTGCCCCTAGTGGCCGCTTTGGAAGACATTATCCTCAGAACATGGTGACGTCCAATTTCAATGTAAATTTTGAACGATTTCCCTGCCCTTTTCCTTATACTGTATAGTGCACTAATGGGTCCTTGTCAAAATTAGTACACTAAATATTGAATAGGGTGCCATTTTGGACGTAATGTTAGTTACATGACATGCAGAACAATGAGTTGCAGCATCCAGACTGTCATGAAAACCTTTTGTTCCTAGTCTTCCCTAGCTTTCATTCAAACCCAACACTCTTTGTGTAACCTGCCGTCATATCATTTCCGTCCACCAGGGACGTTTTTCATGTATGACATAATTGGTAATCAATGTACAATCCATTCTGTGTGTATGTAATTCTGTGTGATTATTTAGGTATTTAGTAAATAAATAATGAAACCACATTTTATATTGCTGATTCAGCTTGTTAGTCAGGGTTCGTGAAGATAACCAAGAATTCTACGATGTTCAGATGAGACTGAATAAGGTGACGATTGATGATTGACTGCTACTGATGTAAAAAATTACTAAGTCTTTAAGAGTTTATTCGGAAGATAACAGCTCTATAAACATTATTTCGTGGTGCCCCGACTTTCGAGTTAATTACATTTACATGATTAGTTTAATCAGGTAATATTAATTACAGAGAAATTATTTTATAGAATAGCATGTCATATCACTTAATCCGGCATAGCCAAAGACACTACAAGATGTAATAGAGACCCTTCAACCGCTCCAACAACCACAGCAAGCTCTATAGAACCAATATTGGAATAGACACACACACACTCACAAACACACACACACACACACACACACACACACACACACACACACACACACACACACACACACACACACACACACACACACACACACACACACACACACACACACACACACACACACACAGGTAGGCAGGCAGGCAGGCAGGCAGGCTGGCATGCAGGCACGCACATACACACACGTTGACCACCCTCCCCTCCACTTCGACACCCTTTCAGCCTGCTTGTCAGTCTACCATGACCATGTTTCCATTGACTACCCTCCTTCCCCCTGCTGCCCCCTCGCTGCCCCTCGGCCCCCTGCAGCCCCCTTGCCCACCAACATTGGCCCCTGCTGCACCTTTAAAGATCAAATCCCTTGCCCCCCCACACACACACACTCTGTAAGGAGGTGTGTGTGAGTGATCAGGGGAGAGTAAGGAGGGAGAAAGGAGTCCTGGCGGTGAGAGGTGGGTGGGGGGTGATGGTGGAGGGGTGAGGGAGGGAGTGAGGAGCCCTAGTAGTGTGGGGTAAGGGGAGGGGAAGGTAGTAGGGAATGAAGAGGGAAGTGGGGAGTCCTGGTAGTCAGGGGGAAGGAGGAGGGGAAGGCAGCAGGGAATGAAGAGGGAAGTGGGGAGTCCTGGTAGTCAGGGGGAAGGAGGAGGGAGGAGGGGAAGGCAGCAGGGAATGAAGAGGGAAGTGGGGAGTCCTGGTAGTCAGGGGGAAGGGGGAGGGGAAGGTAGTAGGGGATGAAGAGGGAAGTGGGGAGTCCTGGTAGTCAGGGGGAAGGGGAGGGGAAGGTAGTAGGGGGAGTGAAGTGGGGAGTGAGGAGTCCTGGTGGTGAGGGGGAAGGAGGAGGGGAAGGCAGCAGGGAATGAAGGGGGAGTGAGGAGTCCTGGTAGTGAGGGGTAGGGAGGAGGGGAAGGCAGCAGGGAATGAAGGGGGAGTGAGGAGCCCTGGTAGTGAGGGGTAAGGAGGAGGGGAAGGCAGTAGGGGGAATGAAGTGGGGAGTGAGGAGCCCTGGTAGTGAGTGGTAAGGAGGAGGGGAAGGCAGCAGGGGGAATGAAGAGGGATGTGAGGAGCCCTGGAGGGCACCGGCCCTCATTGAGATTCCTAGCGAGTGAGCAGCCAGTGCTGCGGTCCTGCGGCCTGGCTGGGCAGAATATGGAAGGGTCAGCAGAAACAGCCTGCTACTAGGGCTAGGGTAGAGATGCTCCCCACTGAGAGAGCACCATGCACCAGGCCCAGCAACAGACCCCCTCCTAATCCTTCCTCCTAACCCATAACCACCTCCACTAGCACCGGTCCATAGCTCACCAGCCAGCCCCCCATATCCCAAGCCCCTACCTCCCACCTCCACTACCACAACCAAACCCAACCCAATGTCCACCAGTCAGTCACCACAGCTGGCTACTTCACCCTGTGCTTACCAAACTCACACTGCCTCCTAGAGGCAAGGAGATGTACTGTACAGCACAGCTCAGGGCGCTAGTCATCCCATTAACCCTGTGTACCAGTGTGACTCACTGGCAGCTTTGAAACAACAGGCAGGCCAGGATGAATACAGGGGAACTCTGTATAGTCAGAGACCAGTCTTTTTTTAAACGTTTTTTTACTATAGGGCTCTGGTCAAAAGTAGTGCACTATATAGGGAATAGGGTGCATTTGGGACACATCCGGTGTGTATTAAATCCATTCACCTGTTGACCCAGACTGCAGAGGCGTATGTATTGGCAGTGGGTTGTTGTATGGATTGAGTACATGATGAATGTGTCTGGGACATGCAGGTACGTTGGGGAGATATAGTATTTTATATGTATCTGTGTGTTAATGTCTAACAGTACAGTATCTGGCCGGGCTCAGAGGAGATTCAAATAGACCAAGGCTGTATAGGAGGTACACTCTTAGAAAAAATGGTTCCAAAAGGGTTCTTCAACTGTTCCCATAGGAGAACCCTTTTTGGTTCTAGGTAGAACCCTTTTTGGTTCCGTGTCGAACTTGTTTGAGTACCATGTAAAGCCTTTTGAGGAAAGGGTTCTACATGGAATCCTAAAGGGAACTCCCTGGAATCAAAAGGGGTTCTTCAAAGGGTTCTCCTGTGAGGAAAGCCGAAGAACCCTTTTAGGTTCTAGAAAGCACCTTTTTTTCGAAGTGTAGGAGGAATCGATTCGCCTCCAGAGAGAGAAGGAGGAGAGGAGCCGGAAGGGTGGGGTGTAGGAGGACAGAGTTGCCGGAGGGATGGAGGGATGGCGAGAGAGAGTCAGAGGTGGTACTAAAGCCTGGGAGCTGAGTCATGCTGACAGGCTCCTCTGGCGGCCATGATGGTCCCATTGATTATCTGTTTCCGATGCTGCTACTGCCAGTGGATAGGGAGATCAGTGACCAAGAGGAAGGAAGGAAGCCAAGCCTATCTCATCTCCAGGAATCAGAGTGGAATCACTGACCCCTCTACTGTCCTGTCACCCTGCCGTCACCCTGTCAGCTTGTCCAACGGCACTACCAATGACATGGTTCAATGGATGACAAATTTCTACAACACACAAATACTGATTTAGACTAAATAAGTGTTAACTGTGCATTTATGCTATCAGCCTTTTCTTCTATCAACCTGTTAGATGAAGGCTATCAGCAACAGCAGATATAGCCTACAGTTGCATAAACAGCATGGCCCGCATCCAAATGCAAAATGCAAATTCATTACCAATGTGCAGTCCAGTGTGAGGAGTGCTCTTCAATCAGTGAGCAGAGAGTGATATTTTATTCCTGGAGGAGCCTGGCTTTGTCCCTTTGTGGCAATCTTAGAAGTGGTCTTATAGTTTGCTTCCCAAATGCCACCTCTATAGTACACTACTTTTGACCAGGGTCCATAGGGAATAGAGTCCCAGCTAACAAATCTAGGGAGAGAGAACATTTTTGTAATGTTACCTGTAAAGTTTGAATGCCCAGTTTTCAGTTAGTTAGGGGAACAATCTATGTTAGCAAAAACCTTCTGCAAACCTTTTTTGCATGTTTGGCGTTAGAGTTAGGAGAACATTCCCTAAATGTCAGACAGAATGTGGTTACCATGTTCTCAGAACATCCAATATTAATGTTCTCGACACGTTTCATGGGACGTTGCAAGAACATTCGTGTGTCCAGTCTTCTGTGGGTCAGGAGAATATTCCATCCATGTCCCATCAAACATAAACAGAACATGGTTGCCATTTCATGGGATTGTTGAAAGAACAATTCTGTGTATCAGTTGTCAGGACGTCACCTGATGGTCCCAAAAAATCATTACACATCACGCCTTGTTACTGTTGCCGAGACAATCTAGGCCATGATTGGTGAACCACTGATCCATTCATAGCTCTTTGTCTGTTGGCAAGTTGAGGGATACTAACACATATACTACTGTAGGTATTCCTAAACTGGGGGAAGCGCAATGCCGTCGGGGGTGCGACAAATAAAAATGTGATTCACATTTTTAAAAAAATAAAAAAGGGCACATTTCCAAACAATACATTTATATTTTCCAACTGGGCTATACATTTGGGTGAGGTTTTTCTCTCTCCTGAGTAGTCTCGTTTCACTGCCAAAAATAAAATGAATGCATCTAGTGTTCAGTGAAAAAACAACTCAATGTCAAATACAGGTATCCTAGTCAGATAATTAACATCCAATCACAGTAACCGTTACTCTCTCACGGGAATTCCACTAACGGTCCGTATGTAGCCAAACGTAGCTGCTGCTCATGTTGTATCTGTACTGATGGTGCAAAATCCATGACAGGGAGACATAGTGGAGTGGTAATGCGCGTGGAAGCCTGACGCCACTTGGGTACACTGCAGCATCCACCGAGAGGCCCTTGCTGCTAAGGGAATGCCTGACAGCTTGAAAGACGTTTTGGACACTACAGTGAAAAATTTATTTGATTGACTAAAGTGAAAACGGTTAACTTTGTTAAAGCAAGGTCCCTGAACTCTCATATATTTTCTGCACTATGAAATTATATGGGCAGCAACATTGTAATGCTTTTACAACATACAGAAGTGCGCTAGTTATCAAGGGGCAAAGTATTGACACGTTTTTTAAAATTGAGAAACGAGCTTAAAGTTTTCTTTACTGACCATAATTTTCACTTGTCTGACCGCTTGCATGATGACGAGTTTCTCACACGACTGGCCTATCTGGGTGATGTTTTTCCTCACCTGAATGATCTGAATCTAGGATTACAAGGACTCTCCGCTACTATATTCAACGTGCGGGACAAAATTGAGGGTATGATTAAGAAGTTGGAGTTCTTTGTCTGCATTAACAAGGACAACACACAGGTCTTTCCATAATTGTATGAGTTTTTTGTGTGTAAATGAACTCAAGCTTTCAGACAATGTCAAATGTGATATAGCGAAGCACCTGAGTGAGTTGGGTGTGAGATTACGCAGGTACTTTCCCGAAATGGATGACACAAACAACTGGATTCTTTATCCCTTTCATGCCCTGCCTCCAGTCTGCTTACCGATATCTGAACAAGAGAGCCTCATCAAAATTGCAACAAGCAGTTCTGTGAAAATTTTATTTAATCAGAAGCCACTGCCAGATTTCTGGACTGGGCTGCGCTCAGAGTATCCTGCCTTGGAAAATTGTGCTGTTAAAACACTGATGCCCTTTGCAACCACGGACCTATGTGAGAGTGGATTCTCGGCCCTCACTAGCATGAAAACCAAATACAGGCACAGACTGTGTGTGGAAAATGATTTAAGACTGAGACTCTCTCCAATACAACCCAACATTGCAGAGTTATGTGCATCCTTTCAAGCACACCCTTCTCATTAACCTGTGGTGAGTTATTCACAATTTTCGATGAACAAATAAGGTTTTATATGTAAGATGGTTAAATAAAGAGCAAAATGATTGATTATTATTATATTATTATTTGTGCCCTGGTCCTATAAGAGCTCTTTGTCACTTCCCATGAGCTGGGTTGTGACAAAAATCCACACTCATTCTTATGTTTAATAAGTGTATCGTATAGTGTGTGTGTGTGTGGCCGGCTTACAATGATGGCAAAAAAACAACATTTGAGAGTATGCTGACCCTGGTGCTAGAAGGGGCACGCAGCTGGAGGTGGAATGTTTGAAGGGGTACGGGACTATAAAAAGTTTGGGAACCACTGTACCACAGTATTTGGCACACTTTGACATACATGATTAAACTGTGCATGTTCATTTATAGAGTAATTTTGATTCAACATGTTGTCACCTGGGATTTGAATTCACAACCTCTTGCTCCTTGGTACTCCGATCCTCCTGCTACATCACTATGTCCATGTCATGTGTTGGTTAATCTGACTATTCGCAACATTTATTTAAATTAGGCCTTCTTATTACAGCAATTTTAGGGAATTTCAGTACAGTTGCCTGATGTTGGCGGGGCATGTTTTAATAATAGTTCTGAATCACTATGATCAATAAACATTTTTCTTGTCTACTGTTAACAGAACTGAGATTTACTTCAAAGTGCATTAACCCTAATGCTTATAGCCTTACACCTATAAAGTTGTTCCAGATCTACACAAGTGCCTAGGAAGGAGCAGTAGGGTTTATTCCGGACAGGACAGGGCCTAACTATACTGGCCCAATAAGAACATGTCCGAGAGATACCCTTTATTGGGATAAAGTTAGACCTTGTCCAGAAGAAACCCTAACCCCTCCTTTCTAGTCACTTATGTAGATGCAACAACATTCTGGAGAAAGCAATGGGATACATGCACCTTGAAGTAAATCTTAGCTCTCAGCTCTTATCTCAGTATAATTACAAGCATTTCATAAGTGTCAAATGCCTTTATTGACAATTACATGAAGTTGATGCAAAGAGTCAAAATTTGTAGTGTTGACCCTTCTTTTTCAAGACCTCTGCAATCTGCCCTGGCATGCTGTCAATTAACTTCTGGGCCACATCCTGACTGATGGCAGAACCATTCCTGCATAGTCAATGCTTGGAGTTTGTCATAATTTGTGGGTTTTTGTTTGTCCACCCGCCTCTTGAGAATTGACCACAAGTTCTCAATGGGATTAAGGTCTGGGGAGTTTCCTGGCCATGGCCCCAAAATATCAATGTTTTGTTCTCCGAGCCACTTAGTTATCACTTTTGCATGAGGGAAAGGTGCTCCATCATGCTGGAAAAGGCATTGTTCGACACCAAACTGTTCCTGGATGGTTGGGAGAAGTTGCTCTCGGAGGATGTGTTGGTACCATTCTTTATTCATGGCTGTGTTCTTAGGCAAAATTGTGAGTGAGCCCACTCCCTTGGCTGAGAAGCAACCCCACACATGATTGGTCTCAGGATGCTTTACTGTTGGCATGACACAGGACTGATGGTAGTGCTCACCTTATATTCTCTGGACAAGCTTTTTTCCAGATGCCCCAAACAATCGGAAAGGGGATTCATCAGAGAAAATTACTTTACCCCAGTCCTCACCAATTCCTGTACCTTTTACAGAATATCAGTCTGTCCCTGATGTTTTTCCCGGAGAGAAGTGGCTTCTCTGCTGCCCTTCTTGACACTAGTCCATCCTCCAAAAGTCTTCGCCTCACTGTGCGTGCAGATGCACTCACACCTGCCTGCTGCCATTCCTGAGCAAGCTCTGTACTGGTGATGCCCCGATCCCACAGCTGAATCAACTTTAGGAGACAGTCCTGGAGCTTGCTGGACTTTCTTGGGCGCCCTGAAGCCTTCTTCACATCAATTGAACCGCTCTCCTTGAAGTTCTTGATGATCCGATAAATGGTTGATTTAGGTGCAATCTTACTGGCAGCAATATCCTTGCCTGTAAAGCCCTTTTTGTACAAAGCAATGATGACTGCATGTATTTCCTTGCAGGTAACCATGTTTGACAGAGGAAGAACAATGATTCCAAGCACCACCCTCCTTTTGAAGCATCCAGTCTGTTATTCGAACTCAATCAGCATGACAGAGTGATCTCCAGCCTTGTCCTCGTCAACACTCACACCTGTGTTAATGAGAGAATCACTGACATGATGTCAGCTGGTCCTTTTGTGGCAGGGCTGAAATGCAGTGGAAATGTTTTTTCAGTTCATTTGCATGGCAAAGAGGGACTTTGCAAATAATTGCAATTCATCTGATCACTCTTCACAACATTCTGGAGTATATGCAAATTGCCATCACACAAACTGAGGCAGCAGACTGTGAAAATTAATATTTGTGCCATCCTCAAAACGTTTGGCCACGACTGTATATCCATCCTGCCCTGCCTTTCTAATGTCTTTGAAAGCCTGGTGACCAAACAGATCATCGACCATCTCAAATCCCACCGTACCTTCTCCGATATGCAATCCGGTTTCCGAGCTGGTCACGGATGCACCTCAGCCACACTCTTGATCCTAATCTATATTGTAACTACCATCGATAGAAAATAGTACTGTGCAGCCATCCTCATCGACCTGGCCAAGTCTTCCAACTCTTGTCAATCAACCGCATTCTTATCGCAGTCTCAACAGCCTTGGTTTCTCTAATGACTGCCTCGCCTGGTTCACTAACTACTTCTCAGATAGAGTTCAGTGTGTCAAATTGGAGGGCCTGTTGTCCGGACCTCTGGCAGTCTCTATCAGGGTGCCACAGGGTTCAATTCACAGGCCGACTCTTTTCTCTGTATATGTCAATGATGTCACTCTTGCTGCGGGGGATTCTTTGATCTACCTCTACATAGGCGACACCATTCTGCATACATCTGGCCTTCCTTTGGACACTGTGTTAACAAACCTCCAAACGAGCTTCAATGCCATACAACAATCCTTCCGTGGCCTCCAACTGCTCTAGTAACTGCTAGTAAAACTAAATGCATGCTCTTCAACCGATCGCTGCCCGCACCCGCCCGCCTCCAATTCAGAGTTAAATCTAGAATCGGCTTCCTATTTTGCACACATGCTGCCAAACATACCCTCGTAAAACTGACTATCCTGCCGATCCTTGACTTCGGCAATGTCATTTACAAAATAGCCTCCAACACTCTACTCAGCAAATTGGATGCAGTCTATCACAGTGCCATCAGTTTTGTCACCAAAGCCCCATATACTACCCACCATTGCGACCTGTATGCTCTCGTTGGCTGGTCCTCGCTACATATTTGTCGCCAAACCCACTAGCTCCATCTCATCCATAAGTCTTTGCGAGGTAAAGCCCCGCCTTATCTTGGCTCACTGGTCACCATAGCAACACCCACCCGTAGCACACGCTCCAGCAGGTATATTTCGCTGGTCATCCCCAAAGCCAATACCTCTTTGGCCGCCTTTCCTTCCAATTCTCTGCTGCCAATGACTGCATACATCACTGAAGTTGGAGACTTATACCCCCCTCATTAACTTCAAGCATTGGCTGTCAGAGCAGCTCACCGATCGCTGCAGCTGTACACAGCTAATCTGTAAATAGCCCATCCAACCAACTACCTACCTCATCCCCATAATTTGTTTTTTGTTTTTTTTTCTGCTCTTTTTCACACCAGTATTTACACCAGTATTTATACTTGCACATCCTCATCTGCACACTCTATCACACATCTATCACTAAATTGCTAAATTGTAATTACTTCGCCACTATGGCATATTTATTGCCATACCTCCTTACTTCATTTGCACACACTGTATACAGATTATTGTGTTATTGACTGTACGTTTGTTTATCCCATGTGTAACTCTGTGTCGTTGTTTTTGTCGCACTGCTTTGCTTTATCTTGGCCAGGTGGTTGCCTGGGAGATACGTGACTCTGGGGCAGGCAGGGGGAGGTAGGGGGGATGAAAGAGGGCTGATAATGTAGCTATTGGGTTTTTATTTAAATATGACGAGAAATAAATTACGAGAATAGAAGACCCCTTGAAGTGTCTGTCCTACATCTGAGAGATATAAGAAAGATAAGGAAACATTTGTTATTATTCAACCCCTTATTTTTGGCACTAAACAGTCTCCATATATACAGTACTTCCATTGGTTTTTTCAAGTGGTACAGGGGACCTTCAGACGATTCTTGTGAGCATTCTAGAGCAAAACAATTCACATGTACAGTACATTTCCGTGAGAGTCTCACCTTTCCAACTAGGGGTCTCATTAGTGTGTCGCCCAAACTGTTCAGATGCTACAGACCGACTGACTTCAGACAGTCGATGGGGTCGTAGAGCAAAATGGAGAACACCATCGTGAGAGTCTCGTCTCTCCATGGAGGGGTCATAATAGTTTGTAGGCCAAACCGTTCGGACGCTACAGACGATTTTGTGAGAACACCGATGTTTGGGATGTCTCATGGTCTGTCACCTTTCACCACAGATGCGGAAGTGCGACATAGACGGATGCGGTGGATTGAGATGCATCCAATACAAAATAAACATATCTCTAGAATAAACTCATTTGCATATGGATATTTGTATTATGCTAATTAGAGTTCCTCGGGGGCGCGGACATCAACCTTAAGAGGTATAAAAACCTAATGAGACTAGTAAGGGAACATTCTCTAAAGTTCTGGGAACGCTGGTTGTTAGCTGGGGTGTCCATTTGGGACATATCCATAATGTATTGTGGGCTGCAGCATTGGTGTCTGTGGCCACAGCAGATAGCAGAGTGTCTGTGTGAAGAAGGTAGAGTTGTAGTTTCACTGCTTCAGGCTTTTTACCTCTCACATCTCCCTCTGTTCGTGTGTGTGTGTGTGCGTGCGTGCGTGCGTGTGTGTGTGTGTGTGTGTGTGTGTGTGTGTGTGTGCGTGTGTGTGTGTGTGTGTTTTACCACTCTACATCTCCCTCTGTGTGGAATTGGCTTTTCTCCCCAATGACTCCGGTTCCCTCTCGCCATCCTCAGGCAAGCGTGCCTAGTGTGATTGGATATCCTTAATCGTGCCGTCCCTAAATTGCTTTCGGGAAGTGAGGAGTGCTCCTGAGTTCTCTATCTGTATGCCCTCAGGGTTGCTGAGATACACTACAGTTTTTTTGTCCTTTTTTTGGTAAAAATGAGTACTCAACAAGTCTGTACAAGGAGAGAGAGAGAGCCAGTAAAAAACAACTCAGAGACATATAGTATTGTACGATGTCTCTCAAAAAGCCTATAGCTGGTTTCAATTCTAAAGAGATCATTTGACTCACTCACAGATCTTAGAGCGTTATGACTGAGTGAAGATTCACCATTTGGGAGTAGACAAGACAAGTAGAGAAGTGTTGAACAAGATAGCAGGGGACTCAATTAAATTGCACAGCTCAGAGATAATGATGGGTGGCATGAAGAATGGTTGGTCCACTACTGTGTGTTAGGGAGCTGGGTGAGAGGAATGGTGTTGTGTATGTGTATGTGTGTGTATGTGTGGTTTGGTAACATGGTTTCTTGTGACCCCGGAGGGCGATGTGGAAATGGTTTCTGTTACGAAGTGAAGTGAACGTGCTGCACACTGCTCTCCCTGTTGGACAGCCCCGGGCTCTCCCTCTCTCCCTCTCTCCCTCTCTCTCTCTCTCTCTCTCTCTCTCTCTCTCTCTCTCTCTCTCTCTCTCTCTCTCTCTCTCTCTCTCTCTCTCTCTCTCTCTGCTCCATTCATCATCTCCTTCTGCTTGGTGACACTGTGCATCATAACAAAGAAACAACAAAACAGAGTGGAAGAGAAATAGAGAAAGGAGAGGTAGGGGAGGAGAGGATGACAGGGTAAGTGTTTTTAGCATTTAGAGCCTCTCATGGTTGATTTCAAAAACAAAATATTTTATTACAGCCCATGTTGTGTTTCATCCCTGCAGAGCTGTGCGTGTTTAATTTTACCAGGCAAGTCAGTTAAGAACAAATTCTTATTTTCAATGATGGCCTAGGAACAGTGGGTTAACTGCCTGTTCAGGGGCAGAACGACAGATTTGTACCTTGTCAGCTCGGGGATTCGAACTTGCAACCTTTCGGTTACTAGTCCAACGCTCTAACCACAAGGCTACCCTGCCGCCGTGTATATACATTATAATACCAGAATAAAATGTATAGAAGTACATGAGCGAGTGTCTTATTGTCTTATTATATTTGTCTTATTATATTGTTATTTAACTTAGATGATCAAATTTGCTGTATTATTGAACTCCGCATGTACAGTGCCTTCGGAAAGAATTCAGACCCCTTTACTTTTTCCACATTTTGTTATATTACAGCCTTATTCTAAAACAGATATATTTTTTATTAAATCCTCAGCAATCTACACACAATACCCCATAAGGACAATGCGAAAACAGTTTTTGGATTTGTTTTGCAAATGTATTAAAAATAAAAAACAGATACCTTCTTTAGATAAGTATTCAGACCCTTTTCTATGAGACTCAAAACTGAGCTCAGGTGCATCCAGTTTCCATTGATCATCCTTGAGATGTTTCTACAACTTGATTAGAGTCCACCTGGGGTAGATTCAATTGGTGCATGTCAGAGCAAAAACCATGCCATGGTCAAAGGAATTGTCTGTAGAGCTACAGAGAGATCCTTAATGAAAACCTGCTCCAGAGCGCTCAGGACCTCAGACTGAGGCAAAGGTTCACCTTCCAACAGGACACCAACCCTAAGCACGCAGCCAAGACAACGCAGGAGTGGCTTCGGGACAATTCTCTGAATGTCCTTGAGTAGCCCAGCCAGAGCCCGGACTTGAACCCAATTGAATATCTCTGGAGAGACCTGAAACAGCTGTGCAGAAATGCTCCCCATCCAACCTGACAGAGCTTGAGAGGATCTGCAGAGAAGAATGGGAGAAAGTCCCCAAATACAGGTGTGCCAAGCTTGTAGCGTCATACCCAAGAAGACTCAATGCTGTAATCGCTGCTAAAGGTGCTACAACAAAGTACTGAGTAAAGGGTCTGAATACTTATGTAAATGTAATATTTCATTTGAAATAAATGTGCAAAAATTGATAAAAACCTGTTTTTGCTTTATCATGATGGGATATTGTGTGTAGACTGAAGAGGGGGAAAAAACAATGTAATACATTTTATAATAAGGCTGCAACACAACAAAATTTGGAAAAAGTCAAGTGGTGTGAATAGTTTCAGAAGGCACTGTATGCATTGAAGATTTTTGCAATTTAAACCTGCCATTTAACGGGTAATCCAAAATCAAACAGTAATCCAATTATTTTAACATATGGCCTACAACAGTACCTCAACTTCTATAGCTACTGTATCACCACAACCATTACTGACTATTACTACAAACCTTACAACCTATATGCCATAATCACTATAAGTGTGCAACCTGCTGTACAAGCTAATCAGTATGGTAATCAGTAATGGTATGGTCAAGCAATACACCCAGTTCTCGTGAGTGAGTGATGTGATGTGATGGCCAGGCAGCATACTCAATGTTCAACAAACTCTCACAGTCTCACTGCAGACTTAGATGTTTTTGCACTTTTCTCCGAACATCAAATTTCAAAGTTGCTCCAAATGTCAAATGTCGAAGTTAAGGGTTAAGGTTTTAGATAGGGTTAAAACATGAAGTTTAGGCATTCATTTCCGAATGGTTAAGTTATAAGTTCATGTTTGGGATAGGGTTAAAACAAGTGTCTACCACTGGGATTGCATCAGGACCAGACAGCGTGTAATTCACTGTCTGGAACGTGACCATTATTTGATTCTGGAAATGGTCCTCTCAGGTGCTCTACCAGCCGGAATGTTGAATACAATTATATTTGAACTTACTCTGCCGATTGTCCATGGGGTTGGTCCTTCAGCTGCTTGAAATTTGAGATAAAATATCCACAGGAAAGTATTTTTTACCTGACTTATTAGATAACCGGTACTGTAAGTTGAAATTTCGATCACCTGGCACTAGCGCAAATCCTTGTAAACAGCTGTAAGATTTCGGTTAGTATGCATGGTTCATGTTCATGCACTTCTTTCTGTCTTGTGCACGTGACTTCAGTCATGAGCAAAACATCTTGATTGCCGAACACATAGACCCAAGTTTTGAAGTCGGTTTAATCATACTTTCCTGAGGATATTTTGTCTCAAATTTAGAACCAATACCACGGACAATCGTCAGAGTACATTTAAATACAGTATATTCAACATTTTTGACAGACAAGGGACGTTTACAATTTGTCAATGTAAATGTGCGTGGTGTTGTCTAGATCGTTTTCAGACATCGTCATATTTCGTACCTACTGTAGCACTGGGGTTGGAAACGCGATCTTCGGATCCAGAGTCACGGGATTACACCCATCCACCACCCTCGTCCACAACACCCAGTCATGGGTTTACGCCCATCCAGCATCCTCGTCACAACACCCAGGCAAAACCTAAGTTTACTTGATGATAATAGCCTCCAGTAGCTGGTTTTATAGACATTTTCCCGACGTCTTCAGGACACGGACAGACGGCCACTTTCGAAGTCAATCTTGAGCGATCTGGCTGTCAATGTTCTAGGACCAGCCAGCCAGACAGAAGGATGGCCATTAGGCAACATCCTTAAGGAACTCCATCCCACACAGGGCACATTAGCGCCCGTCCAGAGGTGTGCCTGTTGAGAACGGGATCAGGTTGAGAGGTCACTTACACCGGAATCCCCCTCCGCACCCACCCAATGACACACACATACACACACCCCACCCCCTCTCCTGAACAGGGAACAGGAGATGCTACGGAAGACACTCTTTCCTCCCCCTCCTCTTTCCCCTCGCCCTCTCCTCCTCTCTTCCTCCTGAACATCTGTGGTAGCTACAGACGGCGCTGTGCTATCTCTGCAGTACAGGAAGAGGCTGAGCTGAGCTACTGAGCTCTGATTAGATTACACAACAGCAGAGTCACACAGCAAGTGTATGGAACCGGTACAGGAACACAGGCAGGGGGGAGGTGTGTGTGTGTGTGTGCCTGCACATCCTTCAGGGTTACCACTTTCTAACACCACAGAGGAGGCATTGAATAACCCTCAGGAAGCCTTCTCCATACACAGACACACACAGACAACATATTACTGTCTCCTCCAATGAGAATCAAAGTAATACTTCTTCAACACTTAATAGAAATGCATCCTTCCTCCTTCCTCCTCGTCCTTATCACCATCTCCTAAGGAAGGAAGTAGAAAGACAGAACCCCTGTCTTTCCTGTTTTATTTACTTTGTTCATTCTGCTCTCTTTGGGGAGATAAGCTACTCTGTACTTTGTGGCTGTGTACGGATGGTACGGATGGTGGGATGGAGTGATGGAGGGATGTGGAGTGGATAGAGATATGAAGAGTGGATGAGTGTTAAGGTAAGGCTGTAAAGGGAAAGGAGCTGTGGCCTGCCTGCTATTCTACCCGGGTCAGTAGATGTAGTGTGACTCTGTGCTCCAAAGACCTCTGTCTATATCACTCTCTGTCTCAGGCTCTGTCCCACTTTCCAAGGCTAGCCAGAGAGGCTTGCTTCCTTCAGCCCAGAATAGACAACACAGGTCTATCTATTTTCTTATCTCTTCCCTCTTCCCCTCTCTATCCCTTTCATTTCCTCTCCTCCTGCCTTTCCTTCCTGTAGCTTCCTGTAGCTTCCACTTTTATCTGTTATCGCTCTTGCTCTAACTCTCTCTCTCTCTCTCTCTCTCTCTCTCTCTCTCTCTCTGTGTGTTTCTCTCTCTCTCTCTGTTTCTCTCTCTCTCTCTCTCTCTCTCTCTCTCGCTCTCTCTCTCTGTGTAGAGGTGTAAAGAGCCAGGAAGGTTCAGATAGCTCTATCTCTCCCTACTCCAAGCTGTCAGCTCCAGCCGTTGCCACGGCGACTGACTATTGTCATGGCAACCCCGGTGGGTTGGAGGAGGAGGGAGCGAGAGGCTGAGTGGAAAGAAAAATGAGAGAGTGAGAAGTCACTGTTTTTTCTCATTAAACGATAAAGAAACCACTGTGCCTCTAATCTGTGTTTCGCTGCCACTTTATCAGCAAAAAATATCAGGGCCGCTTCCTACTTCCTTCGGAGTAAATAGCAGTGGGCCAGTCCATTTGGTAGTCTAATGATAACCATTTATTAATAGTGATGCCAGAATTAACTGGGCCTCAGCATACATACAGCACTACTCAGGCAGGCTTTTCACTATTTCTCATTGGTGCGTAATGAGAGAGACAGGAGGAACAGTCGTCATGTTTGGTTAGGCTCCTGTTCTTTTTTTCCTTCCTCTAAAGAGCAGGGCTTTCGTCCTGGGTTTCAATTGGGCCATAACAAGGGAGAAGGGATGCAGGTCAGTGGCTCTGTATAAATACGTTTAACCCCATTACCGGCTGTGTGAACGTGAATACAGCCAGCCTGAGTCCACCGCCACCCGCACTCTCCCCAGGGATAACCTCGGCGCTCATACACACAGAGACACAGGCACACACACACACAGGGGCACACACATGCGCTCACACACATGTACACACAGAGGCACACACACGCACAAAGGTATACACATGCATTTATGCAAGCACAAACACACACACACACACACACTAAGAGGCGCTCTTACATTGGTCCTTCACCAGAATAAAGTGCAAGTCAGGCATAGAAAATCAATATATGATACATTTTCTCATTCCGCACAGCTGGGGCAACACGGCTCAGTGCCCCCCTCCTGTGTGTGTGTTTGTGTGTGATGTAGGCACTCTATGTTGAAATAGCACCTAATAGAAATGCATTAAAAAGACTTCCGAGCTGCGGCAACCGTGCAGGCAAAGGAATAAAAACAGATAACCTATTAGGAAGATTGATGGCTATACTGAGCGGACAAGTCTATTCTCTGTCTGGCCAGTGTCAGGTTATGCACAGTAAGAAAAGCCAAGCCTATTCTCTCTCTTTCTCTCTCTAGATTTGTTGTCTTTATGTCTTTTTTTTCTTCTTTTTGCTGAGTCCTTGACTTGCAGTCTCAGTCGCTGTGGTCTAATTTTGTTTCAACCCCCTCCACCTCTAAATAACATTGATTCCTTGGCCTCACACAGGAAAGGCAGGCCGCTCTTATTCCTCAGTCTGTTCTGTGATAGTCATTTCACAGCGCTGAAAGATAATTATACCGACTACCCTAACAAGGTCAGGGCTGTATCAAATGGCACCTTACACAGTGCACTACTTTTAGCGCACTACATCGGGAATAGGGTGACATTTGGGACTATTCCCTACACAGTGCACTACTTTTAGCGCACTACATCGGGAATAGTGTGCCATTTGGGACTATACCATACACAGTGCACTACTTTTAGCGCACTACATCGGGAATAGGATGTGATTTGGGACGATTCCCTACATAGTGCACTACTTTTAGCGCACTACATCGGGAATAGGGTGCCATTTGGGACTATTACCTACATAGTGCACTACTTTTAGCGCACTACATCGGGAATAGGGTGCCATTTGGGACGCAGCCCAGAGGCCATCATCCTCTGATGTGTTAACAATGTGGAATGGAAGGTCACCCAAGTACCACCATTGCAGATTTTATTACCCTTGAGCTCTGAGCCACTGACGTGGGCCACTAGGCCACCATTTTGTGCCTCACATCACAGTCGCGAGTGATGGCCAGGTTAGATGGATGGTCAGGCCTGCAACTGGCAGTTGGTCTCGGCTCAGTGAGATTAGCATCGTAGCGGATGGCATCCATCATATGGCTAGCAGGCAAAGCCCCCCCTCCCCCCTCCCCCCACACACACCTGTGCTGTATATCTCCTTAGTTACAGGGGGATGGAGGCAAGGCAGTGGGACTGAATGGGGGAATGGGTTGGGGATTCAGAGGCAGGGACACGGCTTGTTTAGAATACAACAGGGATAAAACGGTTGGGGGAGGGGGGGGGTCAGCCAGAGTGGTAACACCACCGCAACACTGCCTAGACTTATTATAATCTGCCTGACGGGGGGTGTATCACATCACATCCCAGCCAGGGTTAATATAGCAGGGCAGCCTGTATGTCGTTCCCTGTACTCTCCTCTCCTTTCCTTTTGATGTGACCGTCATGAAAGAAAACTCCCCGTTCGCATGCCGTCTTTGGAGGAAAGTAATTACATTCAGACATACAAAGGCCTTTCTATAATACCCAAAATTCACCCAGGCCCCTAACTCCCTTTCTCTCTCTCCATCCCTCCTAACCCCTCCCTCTACCCTTCTACCCCTTCCTCAGTTGCCAAGTTTCTCCATATCTGCAGCTTCATTCTACTACAACGTGTCTGTCCATCAGGAATGCTGGCATGCTGCAATATGTAGCATACCCTCATCCTTCTCTCCTCCTCTCCTTCCATCATTTCACCATTCGTCCTCTCACCCTGAATCCCCCTGCCGCCCCATCCTCTCTCTCTCCATACAACCCTCTCTCTCTCTGACGTGGTCATGAAAGTACGGGCCGCAGTTCTAATCAGACTGATAATTAGAATAAATTAGGCCCACTGATTCAATTAACCTTTTTCAAATTTGTCTCCCTGCGATGTAGCCAGTCGTTTTTACATCCTGTCGACATGGGCTCCCACAGTACAGGACATCAATCAGGCTGGGACGGGCCACTGGAGGGTACGGGAGGGATAGAGAGGGTACAGGACGGTTACAGTGTCCCTGCCCATATTTACAATGGGCAGGGACACTGGAGTGATAGAGGTAGATATGTAGGGGTGAAGTGACTAGGCATCAGGTTATTCTGTATGATAAACAGAGTAGCAGCAGAGTATATGATTATTGTATGTGAGTGGGTGTGTGTAGAGTCAGTATAAATGTATGTGCATATTACGTGTGTGAGCAAATGATGGAGTGAATGTTTGTATGTGTGTGGAGTGTCAGTGTGTGTAAGTGTGTAGGGCCCTGTGAGTGTGCATAGAGACAGTGCGAAAATTTGACTCAGATAGTCCGTGTAGCCATTTTGTTTGCGATTTATTTAGCTATGGACTGCTACACATTTCCATTTCTCCAATGCGCCATTCCTATCTTTCCCTTTTCTATTTTTTTTCAGCTTGAGTCAGAAGTTTGAACCTCTCCCTCCCATCCTCCCTGAGTGACAAAGGTGATACCACTCCTCCTCAAGACAAGACAATGGCCAAGCTACTTTGCATTCACCTCTGACTTTGCATCCAAAGCTGACTCTCTCTCCTCTGTTCTCATCCTCCTAGATCTATCCGCTGCCTTCGACACCGTGAACCAACATATCCTCCTCTCCACCCTCTCAGGGCTGGGTGTCTCAGGCTCTGCACACTCTTGAATTGCATCCTACCTGGCATGTTGCTCCTACCAGGTGACGTGGAGAGGATCTGTGTCTGCACCACGTACTCTTACGACTGGTGTCCCCCAGGGCTCGGTTCTAGGCCATCTCCATTTCTCTTTATACACCAAGTCACTTGTCTCCGTCGAATCCTCATACGGTCTCTCCTGTCATTGCTATGCGGATGACACACAACTACTTTTCTCCTTCCCCCCCTTCTGACACTCAGGTTGGCGACACACATCTCTGCATGCCTGGCAGATATCTCAACTTGGATGTCGGCCCACCACCTAAAGCTCAATCTTGACAAGACGGAACTGCTCCTTCCCCCAGGGAAGGCCTGCCCGCTCAAAGACCTGCAAAGAACCTTGGCGTGACCCTGAACAACACCCTGTCATTCTCTGCAAACATCAAATCAGTGACCCGCTCCTGCAGGTTCATGCTCTACAACATCCGTAGAGTACGACCCTACGTCACACAGGAAGCGGTGCAGGTCCTAATCCAGGTACTTGTCCTCTCCCGTCTGGACTCCTGCAACTGGCTGTTGGCTGGTCTCCCCGCTTGTGCCATCAAACCCCTGCAACTTATCCAGAACGCTGCAGCCCACCTGGTTTTCAACCTTCCAAAGTTCTCTCATGTCACCCCTCTCCTCCTCACACCTCACTCGTATAAAGTCAAAGCTCACATCCAATACAAGACCATGGTACTTACCTACGAAGCAGCAAGAGGAACTGCCCCTCCCTACCTTCAGGCTACGCTCAAACCCTACACCCCAACCCGAGCACTCCGTTCTGACACCTCAGATCTCTTGTCCCTCCCACACCTACGGGAGGGCAGCTCCCACTCATCCCAGTCCAAGCTGTTCTCTGTCTTGCTGCCCAATGGTGAAACCAGCTTCCCCCTGAAGTTAGGACAGCAGAGTCCCTGCCCAACTTTCGAAATCATCTGAAACCCTACCTCTTCAAACAGCATCTTAAATAATCCTCCTCTCCACCTAGCTATCTTAAGATGAATGCCCTAACTGTAAGTCGCTCTGGATAAGAGCTACTGCTAAATGACAACATTTTTAATGTAAATGTCGTAAAGATGTCCGTAAACTTCCCCAGTTTATCATGTCCACTAAATGAATGAGGTTGTCCGGTCCCCAGTTCATGTCCAGGGCAATAATATCACAGAAAATATTTAGTAATTTAGCTTTGAGGAATGGTGAAGACCCCTCATCCTCCGAGGGCCGGCTGGAGCCATGCATCTTACCCACCCGGCGTGCCTAGAGATGATCCATTCTAATCGCATCAATTGCATATTACTTTAGGGCCTGTGATGCATCGCTCGCCAATCCATTACATATTTATCATACACGCGGAAGGGCACCTGTGTCGGTGGGTCGGGCCCCTACCCCCACCACCTGCTATGGAGTGACAGGGAGCTGATCAGTAAGATTGATTTGGTGGGGGCCGGAGGGGGGGTGTATGTGGATAAGAGGGTGGGGATGGGTGTGGGGGTGGGAGGCATAATTTGGGGTTTTATGTGTGTGTGCAGGGGCGTCTGCGTGTGTAGTTGTGGGCCTTTGGACAAAACACTATAGCGCTGCAGAGCAGAGCAGGGCGAAGGGCCTTCCTGTGGGATTGCACAGAGAACAGAGGCTTCTAATGGGCCTTATTGATCCACACACACAGCCCAGTGACTGATGACAAAGTAAAAGCCCCCTCCTTCCAATCAACTGCCCCCCTCCATCCCATCCCTCCCCAGATCCCTCCCTCTCTATTCCATCTTTCCTTCCCCCCATCCCATCCCTCCCTCCATTCCTCCCTTGCATTGCTCCCTCCATTCCTCCCTCCCTTCCCGGGTCCGTCCGAGAGAGAGGGGGTTGTCTAACGTCTTGCCTGCTGAACATTTTATCACAGGGCATTTCTGGTTGGTAGTAGTGCTGTCTTGTCTGGGGCTCTAATGAGAAACAGGGTTGGATTCCAAAATGTGAGCTGTTGTATATCACCACTGTGAATACACAAGCAGCTAGACAAGGCCAGGGCTGTATTTAACCAGAGATGTGTGTCATTGGTTGTTCAGGTACCAAACCGAGGGTCCTGAAGCACACACAGACAGACACAGACAGACACACCCACACACAGAGACACAGACACAGCGTTATTCAGGGTCTCTGTGGGAGCTGTTAGCTATAAACACACAAGACAGGAACCTGTCTCTGAAGACATTAGTCCCCCAGTGAAGCATCACCATCACCACCATTGTGGTGGGTCTGATTTCCTACCATCATAAAACATTGACAGACATTTATGTCCAGCGCAACGAGTCCACTGTTGTCATTGCTTCTGTTGACATGACAACAGTGGGGGGTTCATAAGTGTGTGTTTGCAGGCTCCCCCTGGGATTGGTGACGGTGGACGGTAACATGGACTCATAACATGGTATCCATGGTGATGATGAGTCAGTGCCAGTTTTCCAAACACTCATAATTAAACAGAGAAGAAGCCACGTTTGAGTTGCAACAGACTAGAGAGTGAAAGGAGAGATAGCCTGTTATTGAGATGACAGTAAGGAAAACAGCTCACAAAAAGCCATTATGCTTGTTGGTGTTGTTGTATCAGGGCTCACTGTTATCAGATTAGGTAACAGTGGCAATTATAAAAGCCTCTCTCGCTGCTTCTCTCTCTCTCCCTCTTTCTCTTTCTGTCTCTCCGCTTTTTATTTCCAAATCAAATTAGTGGGGGGCAAAACACACTCCCCCGCTGTGACGCAAAACACACACGCACACACACGTTAACAAGAGAAGCAGGGGGGGGGGGATCTATTTTATACACTGTACGTACCCACAAAAACACCCCGGCACACACATTCTACAGCCCACGACTCACACACCCCATCTCTGTTCACCAATCAGAGAAAGTGGATCCCTGGCATATGCCTCCTCACCCTGGGCAATCACAACATTAACTTCCTCAGTTTCATGTTAATGAGAGATCCTGTTCCTGCTTAATAGCTGGCTGTGCTTGACTCACAGAGAAAATCAATTCTCAGTCATTTCCACATATCACGTCTACTACTGCTTTAGTCCCTTCAGCAGCAACAGGGACTGCCACAGAAAACCCATTATGGAGAACAGGATAAAGAGATACAGGGGGAAGAGATGGAGAGAGACAGAGACAGAGAGAGAGGAGATAGAGATGGAGAGATAGAGGGAGATAAAGAGAGAAAGAGAGGGGGGGGTGGAGAGAGGGAGAGAAAGAGGGGGAGAGAGAGAATGATGGAGGGAAAGAGGGATGCAGAGAGAGAGGGATAGGGATGAAGATACTGAGACATGGAAGGAGAGAGAGAGTTACAGAGAGAGAGGGGCAGAGAGAAAGAATGAGAGTGGGAGCATTTGTCAAGAAGAGAGACAGGGAGATGAGGGGATGGATGAAAGAATGGATGAGAGGATGGAGAAAGAGGAGGAGGAAGGAGACAAAAGGAACAACCAATCCCTATGCTGTCAGGCTGATGGGGAGGGGGGGTCTGGAGGAGGAAGGGATAGAGGGATGGATTGATGAGAGGTTGGGCCTATGTAGGCCCCTAGGGATGAAGGAGAGGAGAGAAGAGGAGAGGAAGGCACGGACCGATTGATGGGGAAAGAGAGAGACATAAGCATAATGACACATAATAGGCCCCTAACACTTAACAACAAACAGCCACATCGTTTCTTCTGCCACATGCAGCGCAGCACGGCTCGTAGCATTAAAAAAGCATTTTTCTCAAGATGTCGGTACCGGTAAGCTGCATTACACACGTGGATAGGGAATCGTATCGTTCCTGGAGCACAGGGCTCAATGCAGGATAACACAGCAATAAGCAGTGTGTATTTATGTAATACTGGCCCAGCTAATATTCCCCATATACAGAAGCATGCACAATTGGGAAATTAGAACCATAATTGAGAAATGTGGAAAATCCATATTTCGAGGAAGAGGAGCATGAAATTCTAAATGAGTCATATGTTAGATGTTATTATTCACAGTGAAATGTAGCCATGGCTATGGACTCACCTAATCCCTAGGAATACATGAATGTTGTCATCGGTGATCAGATATCATGAGGAAGCTGATGGAGAGGGAAAAGGGGCAAAGATTGGGGGAGATGGGAAGCCACAGAGACAAAGGAGCAGTAATACAGAGACCATACATATACTGACCCAGGATCAGGAGCAGTACGGAAGCAGGGAAGCTAGATGAGCAGGAGTAGATGTAGAGGCTTCCTCGGAGAAGAGTCAGTGTACTGTAGCTAGGTTACACAGTGCTTTGGAACAAGACAAGTGGAAATTGATAGACTGGAGCGATTCACCAATTGGACTGACAAGATCCTTTGTCCGATTCAATGGCAACACTGCAGTGACCCAGATCAAGTGAAACCCTCCTATCTGCTAGTGCATGAATGGTAACCTTTGTAATGCCCAAGTGCTCAGACCCAGACTCATCACAGGGAGAAAAGAATGAGGGAGTTTCTGACATTTTTCAGAGTTTGGTAGTTTCTGAAAGACTGATAGTTACTACGGTGAAAAGGGGCGAAGACAGGCAATGACTGTACGATGATGACTCAACAGCATGCAACCACACAATGGTCATAGTCTTGGTTTCCCTGGCTGTGACACTCATAACGTCCAATCAAATCAGTGTCCTATTGGCTGAATTTGAATGTGAAGTGGATTTGCACTCCTTGTGGAAAGAGACGTGTATCATTGTGTCTGTCTATCTGTGAAAGTGACAGAGAGTAAGGAAAATAGGGGAAAGAGAGAGAGAAAGAGAGAGAAAAAATGAGAGAGAGAGAAGAAGAGGCAGAGAGGAAGAGAATAACAAAGACATGTCTAGGTAGAGAACATTAGATAGACTGACAGTGGGACCATATTTTCACACTCACAGCAGTGTGGGAGTCCGTAGGGTCCCCCTCCTCGCCCCTAGATTGCCATCGACCCTGCCACTTCCTAGTTCACCTGCTAATGGAGAATGAAGCTGACTGGTTTAGCAACTCACTGTTAGCAAACCCCCCTCATGCTGCTATATTGGACCATACCAATATGTCTTAAAGGGTTGAGGGTATAGATGCAATAAATACCCAAAGCAGACAACACACGTCATACTGTCTATTGGTTATTGATGGTCATGAAACAGGATGCAGGAGTGATTATCATTATACTGTGGCCCCTATGGGCCCCAAAAAATAGTGCACTGTAGAGGAAATAGGGTGCCTTTTGTGACGAAGCTGTGTGTCCTGTGTGTCCACAATATGATGGACGTCCTGTCAACAGTAGCCCACATTGCAGGGTTTTATTTACTTCTACAGAATAACACAACACAGTGATGACACAATGCTCTATGTCCCATGGCACATTTGTCTAACTTCTTGAGAATAACACTCATTTTACTGTATGAGGCTCTCTGTGTCCCACTACCCCCAATGAGTAATCCATGTTTACACTCAGTCTGTCTGGCCCACAGATATCATACAACACAATTACAATAGAACACGCTAGCAGCGTCATCCCAGTGGGGCAATTAGCAAGACAGAGATTAGAGATATAGCCCAGTTCTTTTACAACAATATCACTGTGACGATGACTCAGTGCCCACCCAAATGGCACCCTATTCCCTATGCAGTGCACTACTTTTGACCAGAGCCCTGTGCATTACATAGGGAATAGGGTGCTGTTTGGGCGGCAGACAGAGTCATTCCAGTAGATGACGTTCCTTTCTCCTTAAAGCACTCAGACACAAATCAGCACGGCGTTGAGTTTGGTCACCACACCTCCACTCCAGACAGCAGAGCTAAATGACTTTGCAGTTGGCAGGGAAGGATGTCTCCTGCTCTGTACCCGGAACAACTCATTCACTCACACTCTCTCTCTCATTTCCGGGATGTCGGTCGAAGGGACACTCACTGCGGTGTTCCTTGAAACTAGGGCTCTGCACAGGCTGAAAGACTCAGCGGATGGATGGTCATTCAGTGGTGACTGCTGTTGCGTTTGTCACTCTTTGGCCAAACGGGTTTTGTAACCAGGTTATCTGCAGTTGTTTCACTGTCACATAAAGAGTCCCTTCCCAGTCAGAGATATCCCCTCATCAGCACTACTGATCATTTTCCAACATCGTCTCAGCAAGTTTATAGTGTGCTATTATACCTATGCATGTTCACAGTAGTATTTTTCCAGTCCTTTGCAGCCCTTATTTTGTGTGTGAGGGTTTAGGTCCGTTGGACACCCTGACTTGTGTCAGTGGGAGTGAGACAGAGATGCAGACACAGTGCATCAGGGTAGGAGCGTGTCTGGCAGCCTATCTGTAAGGTAGCAGTGCATGATGAGATCTGGGTAAACATTGCCTTAAATAGAGAACACGCTGCACTGGTGACAGGAGACAGACCGACTGACAGGCATTCATCCATCCACTCTCCTACCTCTGTATGCTTTCCTATACAGAATACTGTGGTGTGTGTGTGCATATTTTTGGGTGTGCATATTTTTGTATGTGCATGTTCAGATGTATAGGTCTCTTTGTGTGTGTGTGTTAGCATGTGTTTTTGTGTAGATATGTGAGGCGATCAAAGAGTTAATACTCTTTGATACTGTAAAACTGTACTGGCTTGCCCCCTATTGGAGGACAGCATTCATACCAAATGAAGTGAAAATAAACATGAGTATAATACATTTCTCACACAAACCATGTTTTCTGCAATTAAGCGTTTCCACAATGGATATTTCAAAAATGACCATTACCTTGCATTGTCCTAACACAGAATGTAACAGAAGAATCTCCAGTCTGACACTACTGTAGCACCCAGTCTATTGCAGATGAGAGGTTTGCAGTGAAGGAGACCATGCAGGGTGAAAGGCAGAACATGTGTTCACCTTGGTTCATTCTCCTCTCAACGCCTGCAGCCTTCACTTCCTCCACGAGTCATTATGTATCAGTGTGAATTGAAATCATGTTTTGTTTCCCATTCCTTCTCTCAAAATCAAGTATAAAAGACTTCATTTCAGGAGACCTTGGATCTTTTCAATAGCTCCCAAATGTGCACACACACAAGCATGCTCATTTAAGCGAGCATGTGTGTGTGAGTGTCTGCGTACACACACACACACACACACACACACACACCTCTGCACAAAGCACGAGGGATTTTGGTGCTACTCTGCACCTGTCTGTGCATAAAGACATTCCTTCTGGATGTGCAGTCTATTCATTGCATTTAGTGTGCCTACATACCTTTGTTGGGGAGAAAAGCATTGAATTACTACCTTTTCACTGCAATCCCTAAAGGAACTAGCAATAGCAAAGGAGAAGGAAAGAGGGCTGAAAGAAATGAATTATTCCCCTCCGCAAACCTCATGTACTGTATTCTCGCAAAATAATCATTTTCTTTCCAACAGTGCTATCTACTGGTAACATATCCAACTCCACTCACCTATGCAATAAGAAGACATCAAATGACGAAAATCATTTTTATTTAAACATATATCGAATGAAACATACAAAATGCACATGCATGAAAGACTACAAATATATAAAACTATTATTTGCATCCATGGCTGCAATGTAGGTTACAGCCATCAATATTTCAGACCAAAATGTAAACCCTCCAATTGGGCTAGCTGCTGTATTTACACAGCAGTCTTAGTAAGCATATATTACTGTATCATTAAATGCACGAATCAAAAGCAGTATAATAAACTAATTGAACAAATCTCATAGGTTTAAAATGAAAGGTAACTGGCATATAGCATAATTTCAAAAGCAATCAGTATTGTGGTATCATTTTCTCTGTAGACTAATACACATTAAGTCATTGTCAAAATGTGGAACACAATCCCTGAAACTTAACATGGGTAATTTTCCTTATATGTTGAGAGTTGAATAGATCACAGCACTTTCCTGTATGTATGGACATGAACACCAGTTTTTAAAAAAATTAAAAAACAAGGAGCACACTACATTTAGACAGATATTACAAATAGTAACTATATAACTATAAATATATATGCAGTACCAGTCAAAAGTTGACACACCTACTCATTCAAGGGATTCTTTACTTTTACTATTTTCTACATTGTAGAATATTAGTGAAGACATCAAATTAACACATATGGAATCATGAAGTAACCAAAAAAGTGTTAAACAAATCAAAATATATTTTAGATTCTTCAAAGTAGCCCCCCTTTCCATTGATGACAGCTTTGCACACTATTGGCATTCTCTTAAACAGCTTCCCCAACGGTCTTGAAGGAGTTCCCACATATGCTGAGCACTTGATAGCTGCTTTTCCTTCACTCTGCAGTCCAACTCATCCCAAACCATCTCAATTGGGTTGAGGTCAGGTGACTGTGGAGGCCAGGTCTGATGCAGCACTCCATCACTCTCCTTCTTGGTCAAATTGCCGTTACACAGCCTGGATATGTGTTGGATCATTGTCCTGTTGAAAAATAAATGATAGTCCCACTAAGCCCAAACCAGATGGGTTGGCGTATCGCTGCAGAATGCTGTGGTAGCCATGCTGGTTAAGTGTGACTTGAATTCTAAATAAATCACTGACAGTGTCACCAGCAAAGCACCCCTACACTGTCACACCTCCATGCTTCACAGTGGGAACCACACATGCAGAGATCATCCATTGACCCACTCTGCGTCTCACAAAGTTATGGAGGTTGGAACCAAAAATCTCAACTTTAGATTCATCAGACCAAAGGACAGATTTCCACTGGTCTAATGTCCCTTGCTCATGTTTCTTGGCCAAAGCAAGTCTCTTCTTATTGGTGTCCTTTAGTAGTGGTTTCTTTGCAGCAATTAGACCACGAAGGCCTGATTCACACAGTCTCCTCTGAACAGTTGATGTTGAGATGTCTGTTGCTTGAACTCTGGGAAGCTTTTATTTGGGCTGTGGCTGGTAACTAATGAACTGATCCTCTGCAGCAGAGGTAACTCTGGGTCTTCCTTTCTGTGGCGGTCCTCATGAGACACAGTTTCATCATAGAGCATGAAGGTTTGTGACTGCACTTGAAGAAACTTTCAAAGTTCTTGAAATGTACCGCATTGACTGACCTTCATGTCTTAAAGAGATGGACTGTCATTTCTCTTTGCTTATTTGAGTTGTTCTTGCCATAATATGGATTTGGTATTTTACCAAATAGGACTATACCACCCCATACCTTGTCACAACACAACTGATTGGCTCAAACACATTTAGAAGGAAAGAAATTATACAAATGAACTTTTAAACAGGCTCAAACATGAATTGAAATGCATTCCAGGTGACTACCTCATGAAGTTGGTTGAGAGAATGCAAAGAGTGTGCAAAGTTGTCATCAAGGCAAAGGGTGGTTACTTTGAAGAATATCAAATTTATTTAGATTTGTTTAACACTTTTTTGGTTACTACATGATTCCATGTGTTATTTCATAATTTTGCAGTCTTCACTATTAATCTATAATGTAGAAAATACTAACAATAAAAACCCTTGACTGGTACTGTATATAAATAACAAAACGATCATTTTAATAAAGTGCTATTCTTACCTGATTTGACCTTGCTGTGACTCTGTTGGTATCTGAAAAAAGATAATCATACAGTTACGCTTCATCTACACAAGTTACATTCTTTGATCGCCTCACATTCAAAAACCATTCTGTTTTTCCACACACACACACACTACTCACCACCAAGCCTGGGTTCACCCAAAGCAAATTCAGAGTAATGAACTTCCTCATTCTCATCTTCCCCTGTTTGACCCTTCTGGCTCTCTGGTAGTAAAAAAAAAAGAAAGTTAACACAGTTGTGATTTTTGTGTAACTTCCTATACATCGGTTGGCACTGTGGAACATTCTGGATGTCATCTTGGAAGTCATCTCTACTTTCTGCTTACTGTACCAGTGGAGGCTCCTCAGAGGAGGAAGGGTACTACCATCCTCAGTGAATATAAAGCAAAGAAACTGTTCAAATATTGTCTTCTCTCTCTCTCAATGAGTCAACTACTCACCACATTTTATGCACTGCAGTGCTAGCTGGCGGTAGTTTCTGCTTTCAGTATAAAATTCATTCTGATATTTTGATTGAATGGACAACATGTTAGTTCATGCTGCAAGAGCTCTGATAGGTTGGACGACGGCCTCCGGAAGTCGTCATAATTACTGTGTAAGTCTATGGAAGGGGGTAAGAACCATGAGCCTCCTAGGTTTTGTATTGAAGTCAATGTACGTAAGATAACTGTACTCCGGCTACATGGTGTGACCCTACAGAGTACTGTTGAGGCTACTGTAGACTATTGCAAAACAGTGTGTTTAAATCAGTTATTGGTGATAATAATATTTTGGGGTATAATTTTATCCAAAAAGGATAACTTTAATGTTTCACTATAAACAATAGTGGACGGTCCACCCCTTCCTCCTCTGAGGAATCTCCACTGCCATATCTATATTGTACATCACATTAGACCCAAAGTGAAGAAGTGCATACCTTGGTCTCTTCGTGGATCTGTGGCGTTATCGTAGACTGGGTCATTCTTCTGGGTCAGCGGTAGGTTCGTCACAGCTTTGAAAATAGCGATCATAGCAAAAATGTTCACACAATTGTTGACATAGGCCTAAATTGAAGATGTAGCAATCCAACAAGTTTGATCAGCAATAGTGGTCATTATCAGTGTATTTTACCCGTCTTCTTCCTCTTCAGGTAGAACACCAGAGCACCAACCAGGACCCCAGCAACAACCATAGCAATGCAGCCCACAATGACCACAGTCCACAGACAGTCATCTGTGGTAAGCAAAAAGACATGAACAAAGAGTATGAGAGAGAACATGCTGGGATATGAGATACCTGAGTACTTACTACACAGCTGACTCCATTTGCTAAGTGTAACGAGTGTGCTGAGAGTCGGGAAGCAAGTACAGGGAGTGAGTGTTTTAATAAATGAACACAAAAAACACGAAACACAAACAACGCACCGACATGAAACTGAGTCAATAACACCTGAGGAAAGAACCAAGGGGAGTGACAGATATAGGGAAGATAATCAAGGAGGTGATGGAGTCCAGGTGAGTGTCATGAGGCACTGGTGCACTTGACGATGGTGACAGTATCAGCAGTCTGATGACCAAAGGCCGGAGAGGGAGTATACGTGACAGTAACCCCTCCCCGACAAAGGTGATGAACCCGGGGATCAGGAGCGAACCGGTCATGCCGTCTGAAGCGCGGGAACCTGTCACGCCGGCTGGTGCGCGGGAACCTGTCACGCCGGCTGGTGCGCGAGAGCCTGGCGAGCCGGCGGAGGCATGAGAGCCCAACGAGCCGGCGGAGGCATGTGAGCCCAACGAGACGGCGGAGGCATGAGAGCCCGACGAGCCGGCGGAGGCATGAGAGCCCGACGAGCCGGCGGAGGCATGAGAGCCCGACGAGCCGGCGGAGGCATGAGAGCCTGGCGATCCGGTGGAGGCATGAGAGCCCGAGGCGAGCCGGCGGAGGCATGAGAGCCCGACGAGCCGGCGGAGGCATGTGAGCCCAACGAGACGGCGGAGGCATGAGAGCCCGACGAGCCGAGGCGGAGGCATGAGAGCCTGGCGATCCGGTGGAGGCATGAGAGCCCGACGAGCCGGCGGAGGCATGAGAGCCCGACGAGCCGGCGGAGGCAGGCATCCGGCGGAGGCATGAGCCCAGCCGGCGGACGAGACGGCGGAGGCATGAGAGCCCGACGAGCCGGCGGAGGCATGAGAGCCTGGCGATCCGGTGGAGGCATGAGAGCCCGACGAGCCGGCGGAGGCATGAGAGCCCGACGAGCCGGCGGAGGCATGTGAGCCCAGCCGGCGGACGAGACGGCGGCGGAGGCATGAGAGCCCGGAGGCGAGCCGGCGGAGGCATGAGAGCCTGGCGATCCGGTGGAGGCATGAGAGCCCGACGAGCCGGCGGAGGCATGAGAGCCCGGCGATCCGGTGGAGGCATGAGAGCCCGACGAGCCGGCGGAGGCATGTGAGCCCAATGAGACGGCGGAGGCATGAGAGCCCAACGAGACGGCGGAGGCATGAGAGCCCAACGAGACGGCGGAGGCATGAGAGCCCGACGAGCCAGCGGAGGCATGAGAGCCCGACGAGCCGGCGGAGGCATGAGAGCCCGACGAGCCGGCGGAGGCATGAGAGCCCGACGAGCCGGCGGAGGCATGAGAGCCCGACGAGCCGGCGGAGGCAGGGGTGCCTGTAGTGGCTCCCGGACCCGGCGTCATTTACATTGACACAATTTTAAAAAATTTATATATGCGAGTGCGCTGAGAGACGGGAAGCAATTACAGGGAGGAAGTGTTTTAATAAATAAACAAAACAATAAACACAAAACCCAAACACCACACCGACATGAAACAGTCAATAACACCTGAGGAAAGAACCAAGGGGTGTGACAGATATAAGGAAGATAATCAAGGAGGTGATGGAGTCCAGGTGAGTGTCATGAGGCGCAGGTGCGCTTGACGATGGTGACAGGTGTGCGGGATAATCAGCAGCCTGATGATCTAGAGGCCGGAGAGGGAGTATACGTGAAACTAAGACTCTAAATTCATCACAGTTTACATTGCCCAAGGGCAATACAGAGACATTGATTTGGTTACTTGTATGATGTACTGTCTGTTGTTTATGATGATGTCATCTAACTGAATCTATAGTAGATTCCAATCATTCAGATGGAGTGATCTAATGTAATCTACAGACATGTGTTACCTTTCATAGACAATGTTGATGTAATGAACTCTGATCTTCCAGCAGAAATCACTGAAACTGAGGGGAATGCTTGCACTGAGCATGCCCCCTGTGAACAGCATAGAATGCAAGTGCAGCAAAACAAGTTGTTACCTGTCATTGACGACATTGTTGTCTGTGTGGGGAGTGTGAGGGTCAGGGAGGCTGTCATTCTGAGCATGCCCTCTGTGAACACAGCACACTGCCAGTGCAGCTGGTCGCTACGGAGGCTGGGCAGGGTCACACTGAGCGTCCTGTTAGGGTGACTCTTTGTCAGGACATCCTGTTTGACCAGCAGCCACCTGCTCCCCTCCATCCTCATCCAGGCCAGGGTCACAGGGTCGGTGCTCACCTCCGAGACCTCACACCTCACCACCACGGGCTGGCCACCAGGGGGCCCTCCAGATTCAGATACTAAGATAAATAACAGAAAAAAGTACTGTACTGTACTTTGACTGAAAGAGCAGTAACTGTAACAATGTACTGAACTGCTGATTAAAATTAAATGATTAAATGAAAAGTGTATGGTTGTCATAGTAACCAACAGCCTACGTGAACAGAGTTTCTGCTCTCTCATTGTTAAAAGACAAAAGCAAAGTTACCTCGAATGGTTGTGATTTTAACCGAGCTGAACCTGTGCTGTTCAAAGAAACATGTGAAAACTCCACTATCCTCAAATGTCACCGGTGAGACATGCAGTGGGAAATCATGTCCGTTGAATGAGGGAGATGAGAATCGGTCACTTCTGACTTTGTCCGATGAAGTCAGAGTAACAGATGTTGTTGATCTGCTCACTGTCCATTCGGCTCTCCTGTATGAGGAACTTGGGGAACTTGACCTGCAGATCAACTTCACCTCACTGCTGTTGCTGCTCTCTCGAAACAGATGTATCAATGGGTTAGAAAATGTGCCTGGAAAAAAGAAACGTAAAAAGGAAAATGCTGATGATATTGTTTGCCTGTATAGTGCAGTTGTATCACTCTTTTCTTTGTATTATTGAGGACCATCTTCCTGAATATTTAACATTTGGTCAAGTCATGTATTAATATATTACATTCATGTTAATAAATCTTACCTGTTTGTACATTCAGTGTAGTATAAACTGTAGACAACAATTGTCCATTCAGTCTGAAACTGCAGTTAGATCTCCCCTGGTAATTCTGATCGACAGTGTGGATGATCATATGGGCCCTTTTGTTGTAGAACAGCGTGGTGTTAGATGTGGAATCTCCATCTCTTTCCCACTGCAGTATGGCCCCATCTGGTATGTGGGACACCTCGCAAAGCACACTCACATCAGAACCCAGATACACTTTATTACCGTAATAGTTTGGTGTCGCTGCAACAAGGAGATATATATTACTTTACTTCAATTTGTTAAAAGAAGATAAAACGAGGGGAAATGTGGAAATCAGTGGTTTACATTTTTACAAATCTAAAATGCTTGAAAATCAATAATGAAATGATAACAACAGCAAAAGTTTGTCTCATTATGATATTGACGAGGCGATATACATTGATATTTAAAATGATTCAAATTATACACATTGAGAAACTGAACATGATCAATATACCTTTAACCACAAAACTAAACACCTCAAATCTCGCCAGAACTGCTGAAGCTGGTTTGGTTTGCATGAGCACAAACTCTCCAGCATTTTCCTGTTTTGTTTGCATAGACAGATCATATCCTGTTCCTTGAGAGAAAGGAGCCTGTGTGTTCCATGAAGGACTTCTATTCATGGAGGAAGTGATTTGGGCTACTGAAGTGTTTGAGTGTCTGCCGTCATGTGAGGTCCACATCCATTGGTGCGCAGTCCCTTTCGGAACTGCAGGGGAAACTTGGAGAGTGACTCTGTTATTGTCATTGGTCTCGGCAAGGAAAACTATCTTCTTTGACAATTCTGTGGAGGGAAGATATTCAAAACGATGGGATAAAAAGTTGCAAAATATCTTTATATTAACATTATTCACTGTTCAATTCACACATTTTCTCTTGCTCTCTTTCTCATATGACTCCTCAATAGCTTCATCATACTTGTATGTCATGCTTTAAAGGGGCAATCTGCTGATAGAACAACAACAAAGCAGTTAACCTGCTACTGATTTGGGAAACAGCTAAGGGGTGGGCCTGGAGATATTTATAAAAATGTTTATAATATTTATATTGTTTACAACTTATATTTGGGATGCTGATGGGGTACAACAGTTGAACTAAGCTCATTATGCAGTTCAAATCTTCAAGAATCAATGGATGTATATCAGGGATGGGCAACTTGGTGGGTGGTGGGGGCCACTAAAACTGAACTCCTCATGAGGAGATGTAAATTCCTTGCAGGTCTGCATAACCACATATGCATAATCCCCCCCACCACCACATAGTGAGAAAAATATTTCAGCAGAACCCATCTTGACAGCGGAGAGAAAAAACATGTTTTGGAGTAAATTTTCTACAATTTTACAAGTTGATTTTGTTTGACTCATTTCCTGCAATTCTACACATTTTGCCATAAGGTGAGGAGAAATATGTGCAGTTTTTAATATGATATCTGAGTGAGACTGACTAACAAAATCAATGTGTTCCCCCCGGATGGTAATTTGACCATGATTACTAAATTTAGATAGCTAGCAGCAAGACTAACTTACCAATAAAAAAATGTTCAGCTGGCATGGACTAATGGACTGACAATCAGTGACTGCATCATAGAAAAACTGCTGATGCACAAACATATTTAAAAAATGTCACATTGTATATTATCCTATTCTAACTTGCAACAGTAGGTTGAGACCCCGACTGAGTAAAATATTTATATTTTTAAATGTCCTTCTTTTGATCCGAGGGCCTTCAAAAGGGGGGAGGGGGGCGTCAGGTGTCAGGTGTACACAGCTGCGGGGAGTAGGGGTGCTGAGGCTGCCGCAGCACCCCCTGAAAAATCTGAATAATAATCTCCTTAAAAATTCACACAAAAATGCAACCACCTTGGCAAAACATTCTCGGCCCCTCCCCCATCCCCCATTGTCGAATAAATGTAGTGCATTCCACCCCAAACTACTTCCTGTGGCTATGCTGGTGTATATTGTTCATTTAAAGGTCTCCAAATGGATGTAGCAACTACAGTTTACCTCTTTAAATGGTGACTCTTTCATGTCAAATAATTCAACCAGAAACACGTTACTCACGTTCAGCTGAGAGTCCCTGACCGGATCTAGATATCCACAGCAGAATCCACAACAACGTTACACCCATAGAGCCACTGTACTGCCCCATGTTGCTGTATGTTACTGTTCTGTTCCCGTATCTACTCAGTAGCCAACTCATATCATTACTGACGTCTCTGATAAATATGTTCAGGAAATGACTGAAGAAAAGAAGAAGTTCAAAAATTACAGATGTGATGCAATTATAAAATGAGTGCAAATCTGAGGATATAGTACTTTATAAAATCTCATTTTACTTGTATCAGCCATATACTGAATGTAGCAAGCAGGGATTATGGAGCAGGATTAAGTTATCAATGCCACACCACCATCATAATTTTATTTTACATAACTAAGCAAGTCAGTTAAGAACAAATTCTTATTTTCAATGGAGGCCTTGGAACAGTTGGTTAACTGCCTTGTTCAGGGGCAGAACAGATTTTTACCTTGTCAGCTAGGTGATTCGATCTAGCAACCTTTTGGTTACTAGTCCAACGCTCTAACCACTAGGCTACCTGCCGATAATAGGCATCAATGGGATCAAAACAATAGTCAAACATGTCACAGTTTAGCACCATGTAGCAGAATATAATGTAAATGCTGTGCAATTTAAATAATAGAAGTAGTATTATTACAAGGATGTTACACATTTAATAATTAATATGGAAACAAGACATTTTCCTCTGGAAGCAAACAGTGAATATTTTGAAATTCCAAAAACCATGAACCAAAGGCTTTCAAAACCAAAAAGCCTAACTTGCTACATTATAGCCAGTCTGTTATAACAGTCCATTCAAAGTTCAAAGCTTTCCTAATACAGGACAATCAGATGATAAAATAAGCTGAGACACTGTTGACAAACTAGTATTAACATCCCCATTTATTGTGTACAAACATTACAGACTGAGGATGAATGGAAATGTACATTTCTAGGATGAACTAAATAATATACACTGAGTGTAAAAACATTACTATTTAGTCTTGACCGTTCACCCTCTGAATTTCACACATACACAATCCATGTCTCAATTGTCTCAAGAATCCTTCTTTAACCTGTCTCCTCCCCTTTATCTACACTGATCAAAGTGGATTTAACAAGTGACATCAATAATGGATCATAGCTTTCACCTGGATTCACCTGGTCAGACTATGTCATGGAAAGAGCAGGTGTTCATAATGTTTTGTGCACTCAGTGTAAATTATTTAGGTCTTTTGGAAAGATGCTTACAGTATCATAACATGGTCATGGTTTCAATATTAGTCTTTGAGGGGAAGGTTGTTGGTGGTTAACACATTATTTTAACACCAGTGAAGTTTCTATTGCCAGACCTTTTGACAGAACACAGTGTGTCATGTGGTAATTCAGTGTGAAAGACTTCACTGGTTGGTACAGACATGGGTGGGAAAGCTATATTTCAACACAGCCACAGGCCATAGGCTAGCAACAAGGCTATACACTAGTCTCCTCCAGTTGAGCAGGTTCCTCCTTTTGTCTCTGTGTCCGGGTGCCTGGATGGAAGACACAACAACACATCAACCAGAAGAGTTTGAAATGATGTCATTTACACACACTAATTCACTAGTTTTCCACTCAGTACTTATGGTGGTATGGTACTTAAAGGTGATCATGTTTGTTACTACATAAATTTCATTTAAGTTGTAGTTCACTACAAAATCAAAGTTGGTCATATGTTTGGAGACTTTAAAAGCTCTCTAATGCAGAGAAGGATCCACGTCCCATGAGAAAGGCTAGCTCTGCCTCGGTCCAAAACGAAAGAGAAAGATAGACAGTACCTAAGGCAGATATTTTTTATGGTTCCTCAATGTCCCATTCCTTTGTGATTGGGTTGCGTCTATCCAAGAGGGAGTGTCTCCTTACTGTTTGGTCTTCGACAGTAGAACCCGAGAAGTCCCAGAATTCCTAGGGTGGCAGCCATTGTAATCACCCCTCTGACCACTGTCTCGGTGCCCATCCCTGTGAAACAGAGACTTCTGTTAGATTATATTAAACATGGCAACCTCTCCAGCATGGTAACCTATTTATTTTGTTACACTAGGCCTATGCCAGGGGAGAACAGAGGTCCAGTGAGGAAAAATGTGTTTGGTTTGAGATAGGTTGGAACAGATTAGATCAATTTGAAGAGAGTCTATCATAACAAGTTGTTACCTGTCATTGACGACATTGTTGTCTGTGTGGGGAGTGTGAGGGTCAGGGAGGCTGTCACTCTGAGCATGCCCTCTGTGAACACAGCACACTGCCAGTGCAGCTGGTCCCTACGGAGGCTGGGCAGGGTCACACTGAGCGTCTTGTTGGGGTGACTCTCTGTCAGGATGTCCTGTTTGACCAGCAGCCCCCTGCTCCCTTCCATCCTCAGCCAGGCTAGGGTCACAGGGTCGGTGCTCACCTCCGACACCTCACATCTCAGGACCACCGGATGATTCCTGGGGAATCCACTAGGCGGAACTGCGGAGACTGAAATGGAAATCTGGAGATCATTGGGGATCTGTCATCGGTTCTCTCAAAGATTAGTAAAATAGATTATTCTGAAAAATGCACCGTGGATATTTAAAATGATAATGCTCACCCTTTAGGGTTACCACATTAATAGAGGCAACTAGGAGGTTTTCAAAATAGCAGTTGAACCTTCCAGAATCTTCAAACTTCACAGGTGAGAAGTAGAGAGGGAAGTAGTATCCATTGAAGTCCCCGCATGAAAATCTCTCATTAAACGTGTCATTGGATCCGTACATTGTAGTTGTCACAAGGTGAACCTCTTTAGCTGTAGATAATGGGGTCCAGGACCATGATGCATAGATGTACCCATCTGATGTCATACAAAACAGTGTCACCAGAGAGCTGTTGGAGCTCTCTCTGTACATTGTGAGAGTGGCATCAGACGAAACTGTGGAGAAAACCATAGCGTTGTTCAGTCAGAGGGGAAAGTTGAATTTTATTTCAATCCAAAGTCTAAATGGCATTACGGGTCCATTTTATTGTAAATGTATCACATGTGATCACCATTTATCCATTTAAAATGAGACCAATATTATTGATTGTCAATGACTACTGATCAAGAGGACAACATTCACATTTCACATAAATGTTTTGATATTTCAGTTAGATAAGAACACATTTTGTACCTTCCTCAATTCTGACAGCATTAGAGACATTATATAACAGTGTTCCATTCTGTCTAAAAGTGCAGAAGTATGCCCCCTGACTGTCCAGATGAACACTGCGGATGATCATGTGGACAGTGTTATTGTAGAACAGCGTGGTGTTAGAAGTGGAATCTCCATCTCTTTCCCACTGCAGTGTGGCCCCATCTGGTAGGCTGGACAACTCGCAACTAACACTCACATCAGAACCCAGACGAAATGAAGGCCAAAAGGAAGGTGTAACTGAAAAAACATGGAATTTTAAAATGGTTACAATGTAAACTTACTGTCCAAACTAAAACAATAATGTGAATGAACAATTAAGATGAAGAAATTAATTCTGGAAGCTGGCTTTCGAAATGATTTAATCATTGGAAGGTATTTGTCATTATGGAAGATTCACGATGGCGTGTCTGTACAAAACAGACACAGAATCTACTTACTTTTTGTGGCGAAGATCTCAATCTTAACCAATGGGACATTTGCTCTTACCAACAAAAACACCCCTGCACATTCAAACTTCGGCTTCACTGTTACGTCAAAGTCTTTGCTGCAAGAAAAGTACTCTGTGAAAGGTGGACTAACCACTAGCCTAGAGGATATTGCTCTGGCTATTTGAATCTCTGAGTATCTCCCATCATGTGAGGTCCACTCCCAGCTGAACTCTGACCAGTGAGGTTGAGCCAGGTCTGACACAGACAGATGCACACTCTCTGTCTGACCAGAGATCAAGAAGATGCTCCTCTTCATCACTGTGTGTGGACAATGAGACACAGATCTGGTCAAATGACAGTATTAATTCACCCCATAACAGTTTCAAAATGCACAGATTATTTATTGTGAATCTGGTTTAAAGCCCCTTATTTGTTTTAAAAATCAAGGACAACTGATTCAAATTAGAGAACAGGTTTTCAAAGTCTAATCGGTATACCAGTTTCCCTCTGATAGTCATAGAAACTGTCCATACTGTACATGTAATCCTTTAATATACATTTAAATTGCTTGTCCCAGATATTTTGGTTTTGAATGAAATATTCTGCTTGTATAGTTTTAAACAAGATGTTCAGAGCAACATAATAATGATGATGAAATACATACAGTAAGAACTGAACTCACCCTCAGCAGAATACCCTGATATGCATAACAGGATCCACCACTGAATAACCATAATGTGGTCCATACCCTGACCTGACATTTAACTCCAGTTCCACCAATATCTGAGAAACAACTCCAGACAAAGAGAAGGAGCATAGCACATTCTTACATTGAAACAGCAGCTTGCACAATTTCCGCTGTCTTGTTCAGTTACATCTCGTCATCTCACTATTGCATTCATCATTGTAGCAACTTGTTCTCTTGATCTGATAACGTGAAGGTTTTCTCAGTTGATTTGAACCGTTAGCATTTGTGCTACCCATTTTGACCATTGAATGCCATGGTCGGATGGCCAAGCCAGGCGAAATGTTACAGTAGTTACAGTAATGGAATGGACCCAGAAAACTGTACGTGGTTTTATTCTCAATTACGTTAATAATACTTGAACAAAAACACACCATGGGAAAAAGGTACAATTTAAACTGGAATTGAACTGGAATTGAAATAGAATCAACTCAAACTAGGAACGATTTTACTTAACATGATCTAAACTGGTGTTACAGGAAGCAGTTTGTTCGTTATATCACCAGACCTATACACTGATTCATTAAAAAACATATGGTACAGTATGGTAAAGTGAAGTGCATAGCAACGTTATAATGGGGTTACGTCCATTAAGGTTCATTAGCATTAAAGGCACAATGCAGCTTTTTAAACATTTATATTAAATAATTTCTGGGTAACAATTTAGAACTTTACTGTAATAGATTTCCATTAAAAGGGTCAAAACACACTTTTTGGGAGTGGTCTGAGTGGGAAGGGAAAAACTGAAACATAGCCGTTATTGGCAGATCGTTTTGGAACTCTTTGTTATTGGTCTATTAACCAATTTACCACATGGTGATGTCATGATGGAAAACCGAAACTTCCACCCATTCAAACCCACTGATTAAAAGGTCCTTTGTGGATTGTATTTTCAACCAGAAACTTTCAGGAATTAAAACGTATTATTATTTTTTCAAACTTTTACAGTGTTAGTTTCATCAGCTGTTTTAAATGGACCTTTAAATGGCGGCAGCGTAGCCTAATGGTTAGAGCGTTGGACTAGTAACCGAAAGGATGCAAGGTTGAATCCCCGAACTGACAAGGTACAAATCTGTCGTTCTGCCCCTGAACAAGGCAGTTAACTAACAAGGCAGTTAGTTCCTAGGCCATCATTGAAAATAAGAATTTGTTCTTAACCGACTTGCCAAGTTAAATAAAGGTAAAATAAAAAATAGAAGTTAGAGCCATGGCTCAAATTGCATGGGTTTTGATACGGTTTGATTCCTGAAAATTTAGTATGAAAAATTGCTATATGAAGCAGGATTGGTACAAAGCATAAGCATGACAAGAGTGTATAAGATCATCCACTCAGTAGCGTATTCATCACAGTCACTGAATGTAGACAGCATAATTATTTTACAACTTTGATGTTTTAAGCAGACCACCATAGTGCCTGTGCCCAAGAACACTAAGGTAACCTGCCAAAATGACTATTGACCCGTGCACTCACGTCTGTAGCCATGAAGTGCTTTGAAAGGCTGGTCATTGCTCACATCAACACCATCATCCCAGAAACCCTAGACTTCTAGCCCTGTTCTAGGTCCCAAGAAACAAAGAGATATTCTGTTGAATCTGACAATTAATCTTAATGGTTGTACAGTCGTCTCAAATAAAACTGTGAAGGACCTCGGCGTTACTCTGGACCCTGATCTCTCTTTTGAAGAACATATCAAGACCATTTCAAGGACATCTTTTTTCCATCTACGTAACATTGCAAAAATCAGAAACTTTCTGTCCAAAAATGATGCAGAAAAATGAATCCATGCTTTTGTCACTTCTAGGTTAGACTACTGCAATGCTCTATTTTCCGGCTACCCGGATAAAGCACTAAATAAACTTCAGTTAGTGCTAAATACGGCTGCTAGAATCCTGACTAGAACCAAAAAATTTGATCATATTACTCCAGTGCTAGCCTCTCTACACTGGCTTCCTGTCAAAGCAAGGGCTGATTTCAAGGTTTTACTGCTAACCTACAAAGCATTACATGGGCTTGCTCCTACCTATCTCTCTGATTTGGTCCTGCCGTACATACCTACACGTACGCTACGGTCACAAGACGCAGGCCTCCTAATTGTCCCTAGAATTTCTAAGCAAACAGCTGGAGGCAGGGCTTTCTCCTATAGAGCTCCATTTTTATGGAACGGTCTGCCTACCCATGTCAGAGACGCAAACTCGGTCTCAACCTTTAAGTCTTTACTGAAGACTCATCTCTTCAGTGGGTCATATGATTGAGTGTAGTCTGGCCCAGGAGTGGGAAGGTGAACGGAAAGGCTCTGGAGCAACGAACCGCCCTTGCTGTCTCTGCCTGGCCGGTTCCCCTCTTTCCACTGGGATTCTCTGCCTCTAACCCTATTACAGGGGCTGGGTCACTGGCTTACTGGGGCTCTCTCATGCCGTCCCTGGAGGGTGCGTCACCTGAGTGGGTTGATTCACTGTTGTGGTCATCCTGTCTGGGTTGGCGCCCCCCTTGGGTTGTGCCGTGGCGGAGATCTTTGTGGGCTATACTCAGCCTTGTCTCAGGATGGTAAGTTGGTGGTTGAAGATATCCCTCTAGTGGTGTGGGGGCTGTGCTTTGGCAAAGTGGGTGGGGTTATATCCTTCCTGTTTGGCCCTGTTCGGGGTGACCTCGGATGGGGCCACAGTGTCTCCTGACCCCTCCTGTCTCAGCCTCCAGTATTTATGCTGCAGTAGTTTATGTGTCGGGGGCTGGGGTCAGTTTGTTATATCTGGAGTACTTCTCCTGTCCTATTCGGTGTCCTGTGTGAATCTAAGTGTGCGTTCTCTAATTCTCTCCTTCTCTCTTTCTTTCTCTCTCTCGGAGGACCCGAGCCCTAGGACCTGAGCTCCAGGACTACCTGACATGATGACTCCTTGCTGTCCCCAGTCCACCTGGCCATGCTGCTGTTCCAGTTTCAACTGACCTGAGCCCTAGGACCATGCCCCAGGACTACCTGACATGATGACTCCTTGCTGTCCCCAGTCCACCTGGCCATGCTGCTGCTCCAGTTTCAACTTCCACCTGACTGTGCTGCTGCTCCAGTTTCAACTGTTCTGCCTTATTATTATTTGACCATGCTGGTCATTTATGAACATTTGAACATCTTGGCCATGTTCTGTTATAATCTCCACCCGGCACAGCCAGAAGAGGACTGGCCACCCCACATAGCCTGGTTCCTCTCTAGGTTTCTTCCTAGGTTTTGGCCTTTCTAGGGAGTTTTTCCTAGCCACCGTGCTTCTACACCTGCATTGCTTGCTGTTTGGGGTTTTAGGCTGGGTTTCTGTACAGCACTTTGAGATATCAGCTGATGTACGAAGGGCTATATAAATAAATTTGATTTGATTTGATTTTGATTTGATTTGACCCACTCCAATTTGCATACCGCCCCAACAGATCCACAGATGATGCAATCTCGATTGCACTCCACACTGCCCTTTACCACCTGAACAAAATAAACACCTACGTGAGAATGCTATTCATTGACTACAGCTCAGCGTTCAACACCATAGTGCCCTCAAAGCTCATCAATAAGCTAAGGACCCTGGGACTAAACACCTCCCTCTGCAACTGGATCCTGGACTTCCTGACGTGCCGCCCCCAGGTGGTAAGGATAGGTAACAACACATCCTGGTCCTCAACACGGGGGCCCCTCAGGGGTGCGTGCTCAGCCCCCTCCGATACTCCCCGTTCACTCATGACTGCACGGCCAGGCACGACTCCAACACCATCATTACAGTGACTTGCGAAAATATTCGGAAGTTTGCGATCTTTTGCCACATTTCAGGCTTCAAACATAAAGATATAAAACTGTTTTTTTGTGTGAAGAATCAACAACAAGTGGGACACAATCATGGAATGGAACAACATTTATTGGATATTTCAAACTTTTTTAACAAATCAAAAACTGAAAAATTGGACGTGCAAAATTATTCAGCAGGGCACTGTACATGGTAGGCCTGATAACCGACAACACCTGACACAACAGTGGTAGGCCTGATAACCGACAACACCTGACACAACAGTGGTAGGCCTGATAACCGACAACAACGAGAAAGCCTATAGGGAGGAGGTCAGAGACCTGGGCATGTGGTACCAGGACAACAACCTCTCTGACAACGTGATCAAGACAAAGGAGATGATTGTGGACTGCAGGGAAAAGAGGACAGAGCCCACCCCCATTCTCATTGACGTGTCTGCAGTGGAACAGGTTGAGAGCTTCAAGTTCCTTAGTGTCCACATAACCAACAAACTAACATGGTCCATGCACACCAAGACAGTCGGGAGCGGGCACAACAAAACCTATTCCCCCTCAGGAGACTGAAAATATTTGGCATGGGTCCTCAGAACCTCAAAAGGTTCTACAGCTGCACCCTCGAGAGCATCCTGACTGGTTGCATCACTGCCTGGTATGGCAACTGCTCGGCCTACGACCGCAAGACACTACAGAGGGTAATGCGTACGGTCCAGTACATCACTGGGGCCAAGCTTCCTGCCATCCAGGACCTCTATACCAGGAGATGTCAGAGGAAGGGCCTAAAAATTGTCAAAGACTCCAGCCACCCTAGGCATAGACTGTTCTCTCTGCTACCGCACGGCAAGCGGTACCGGAGCGCCAAGTCTAGGTCCCCAAACCATAAGACTCCTGAACATCTGGTCAAATGGCTACCCAGACTATTTGCATTGCACCCCCCTCCCCACCACTGCCACTCTCTGTTGTCATCTATGCATAGTCACTTTAATTAACTCTACCTACACTTACATACTACCTCAACTACCCGGTGCCCCCGCACATTGACTCTGTACCGCCACCCCCCTGTATATATTGCTATTTATTACTACTGCTCTTTAATTACTTGTTACTTTTATCTCTTATTCTTATCCATATTTCTTTGAAAATGCACTGTTGGTTAGGGGCTCGTAAGTAAGCATTTAACTGTAAGGCTGTTGTATTCGGCGCGTGGGACTAATACAATTTGATTTGAAAAATGTGTTTGTAGATGTGCTTTTTTTAAGTGTGTGATGATGATGATGAATGGCTCACACTTGTGACGTGTTCTTAGTGGGTGTTTCATAAATGTTAGAGTCTGGGTTGTTTTCATAGACGAGCTCAGGTATGTCTTGGTCTTAAACAGACAGTTACAAAAATAAAGAAGATCAAAAACAGAGTTACATCTAACATTCCAGTGTCACAGCATCCACTGGAAATGGGTTTTGTTTTTTTGTGCAAGTATACTGTACTGTAGATACCTTTGTCTCTCTTTGGATCATCTCAGTCAGTGGTAGGTCTGTCATACCTTCAAGGTAGAAACAATATTACTTGAGACAGGTCCATCTTAACATAGAATAACATTACATTTTGGAACACAGTATAAGTTAGAAATCAGTGTGGCTACCTGCAGCTGATCCCCCTCCTGTGGAAATCACCAGATCTCATCAGGATCACAGCAACGGCACACACCAACCTAAACAGGGAACAATGATCACAGGCTACAGACTACTCTCTGTCAATGGCACACACACACACACACAGAGAGAAGGGGAGAGAGAGAGCGAGAAGGGGAGAGAGAGAGCGAGAAGGGGAGAGAGAGCGAGAGAGAGCGAGAGCGAGAGCGAGCGAGAGCGAGAGCGAGAGCGAGAGCGAGAGCGAGAGCGAGAGAAGGGGAGAGGGAGAGAGAGCGAGAGAGAGCGAGAGCGAAAGAGAGCGAGAGAGAGCGAGAGAGAGCGAGAGCGAAAGAGAGCGAAGGGGAGAGGGAGAGAGAGAGCGAGAGAGAAGGGGAGAGCGAGAGCGAAGGGGAGAGGGAGAGAGAGAGAGCGAGAGAGAAGGGGAGAGCGAGAGCGAAGGGGAGAGGGAGAGAGCGAGAGAGAAGAAGGGGAGAGCGAGAGCGAAGGGGAGAGGGAGAGAGCGAGAGAGAAGGGGAGAGCGAGAGCGAAGGGGAGAGGGAGAGAGCGAGAGCGAAGGGGAGAGGGAGAGAGAGAGCGAAGGGGGAGAGGGAGAGAGAGAGCGAAGGGGAGGGGAGGGAGAGAGAGAGCGAAGGGGAGAGGGAGAGAGAGAGAGAGAAGGGGAGAGCGAAGGGGAGAGGGAGAGAGAGAGAGCGAAGGGGAGAGGGAGAGAGAGAGCGAAGGGGAGAGGGAGAGAGAGAGCGAAGGGGAGAGGGGAGAGAGAGCGAAGGGGAGAGGGGAGAGAGAGAGCGAAGGGGGAGAGGGAGAGAGAGAGCGAAGGGGAGAGGGAGAGAGAGAGCGAAGGGGAGAGGGAGAGAGAGAGAGAGAGAGAAGGGGAGAGGGAGAGAGAGAGCGAAGGGGAGAGGGAGAGAGAGAGAGAGAGAGAAGGGGAGAGGGGAGAGAGAGAGAGAAGGGGAGAGGGGGAGAGAGAGAGAGAGAGAAGGGGAGAGGGAGAGAGAGAGAGAAGGGGAGAGGGAGAGAGAGAGAGAAGGGGAGAGGGAGAGAGAGAGAGAAGAAGGGGAGAGAGAGAGAGCGAAGGGGAGAGAGGGAGAGAGAGAGAGAAGGGGAGAGGGAGAGAGAGAGAGAGAGAGAGAGAGAGAGAGAGAGAGAGAGAGATATACATACATGTGTGATATGACGGATTGACACCAGTGCCTCACATTCAATGGAGGCTACTTTTCCAAAAGGTACAAATAATGAGGCTGGAACTATGGCTATAGACACCTGCAAATGTATTCTTTGTAATAATGTTTTAGGCAAAACATTTTATATAGAATGTTCTACGCATAAAGTGTCTGTGAGCTACGTACCTATTTCGGCGGGCATTGTGAGGGTCAGGGAGGCTGTAGCCCTAAGAATGCCCTCTGTGAACACCACACACTGCCAGTGCAGCTGGTCTCTACGGAGGCTGGGCAGGGTCACACTGAGCGTCCTGTTGGCATGACTCTCTGTCAGGATGTCCTGTTTGACCAGCAGCCCCCTGCTCTCCTCCATCCTCATCCAGGCCAGGGTCACAGGGTCACCGCTCACCTCCGACACCTCACACCTCAGGACCACTGGCTGGCTTCAGTGGTCTACCTTGAAACCCTGGAATGAGAATCTCTGATGATTCTCCTGCATTGATACCCCGTTTGGATGTTCTCTCTCTGCTGAAGCCACCTTCACCGATGTTGCATGTAGAGTGGTTTTGGGTGCCCAATACCAAGCTGTTCTTTTAGGTTAATCTCCAGAGTTGCAGTTCAACGTCATCTCACTGATGTTGGAACTCTCTCTATACAGAGTGTAGGGAGGATTCTTTGTATCTGAGAAGACATAATAAAATATACATATTGCTATTAAAAGCATGCCCTGATGCCTCTCGGGTGGCGCAGTGGTCTAAGGCACTGCATCGCAGTGCTAGCTGTGCCACCAGAGACTCTGGGTTTGAGCCCAGGCTCTGTTGCAGCTGGCCGCGACCGGGAGGTGCATGGGGCGATGCACAATTGGCCTAGCGTCGTCCGGGTTAGGGAAAGTTTGGTCGGTAGGGATATCCTTGTCTCATCGCGCACTAGCGACTTCTGTGGCGGGCCGGGTGCAGTGCGCGCTAACTAGGTCACCAGGTGCATGGGGTTTCCTCCAACACATTGGTGCGGCTGGCTTCCGGGTTGGATGCGCGCTGTGATACCTTCTTAGGGCTGAAATCCTGTTAACAAGATTGATATGACAACAGCCAGTGAAAGTGCAGGGCGCCAAATTCAAATCAACAGAAATCTCATAATTAAAATTCCTCAAACATATAAGTATCTTATACCATTTTAAAGGTAATCTTGTTGTTAATCCCACCACAGTGTCCGATTTCAAATAGGCTTTACAGTGAAAGCACCACAAACGATTATGTTAGGTCATAGCCAAGTCACAGAAAAACACAGCCATTTTTCCAGCCAAAGAGTGGATTCACAAAAATCAGAAATAGAGATAAGAATAGAATAATTACTAACCTTTGATGATCTTCATCAAATGACACTCATAGGACTTCATGTTACACAATACATGTATGTTTTGTTTGATAAAGTTCATATTTATATTTAAAAAATCTCAGTATACATTGGCGCGTTATGTTCAGTAGTTCTAAAAACTACTATTTTGCAGAGAGCCACATCAATTTACAAAATACTCATTATAAATGTTGATGAAAATACAAGTGTTATATATGGAAATATAGATAAACTTCTCCTTAATGCAACTGCTGTGTCAGATTTCAAAAAAGCTTTACGGAAAAAGCAAACCATGCAATAATCTGAGTACGGCGCTCAGAGACCCAACAAGCCAAAAAGATATCCTCCATATTGTGCAGTCAACAGAAGTCAGAAAAACATTATAAATATTCACTTACCTTTGATGATCTTCATCAGAATGCACTCCCAGGAATCCCAGTTCCACAATAAATGTTTGATTTGTTCGATAATGTCCATGATTTATGTCCAAATAGCTACTTTTGTTTGCGCGTTTGGGAAAAAAATCAAAACTCACGAAGCGCATTCACTAGTTGCAGACGAAATGTCAAAAAGTTCCGTTACAGTCCGTAGAAACATGTCAAACGATGTATAGAATCAATCTTTAGGATGTTTTTAACATAAATCTTCAATAATGTTCCAACCGGATAATTTTTGTGCAAAGGGACCAGGACGACTGATCAGTGTAAAGGAAAGAATGAATGGAGCCATGTATCGTGAGATTTTGAGTGAAAACCTCCTTCCATCAGCAAGGGCATTGAATTAAAAACATGGCTGTGTCTTTCAGCATGACAATGATCCCAAACACACCGCCCGGGCAACGAAGGAGTGGCTTCGTAAGAAGCATTTCAAGGTCCTGGAGTGGCCTAGCCAGTCTCCAGATCTCAACCCCATAGAAAATCTTTGGAGGGAGTTGAAAGTCCGTGTTGCCCGGCAACAGCCCCAAAACATCACTGCTCTAGAGGAGATCTGCATGGAGGAATGGGCCAAAATACCAGCAACAGTGTGTGAAAACCTTGAAGACTTACAGAAAACGTTTGACCTCTGTCATTGCCAACAAAGGGTATATAACAAAGTATTGAGATAAACTTTTGTTATTTACCAAATACTTATTATCCACCATAATTTGCAAATAAATTCATAAAAAATCCTACAATGTGATTTTCTGGATTTTTTTTCTCATTTTGTCTGTCATAGATGAAGTGTACCTATGATGAAAATTACAGGCCTCTCTCATCTCTTTAAGTGGGAGAACTTGCACAATTGGTGGCTGACTAAATACCTTTTTGGCCCAGTGTATATATCTTTATACCTAAAGGGGTCCTACAATTCTCAATCATATAGCTAAATGTTACTAGAAATGTTATTCTGTGCACATAAGATGTCATTGCAGTCCCTTTGGTTGTCTCTTTTATACATTGTAATGTAGAGCAAACTATTAGCCTTAGTCACATCATTATCAAAATGCTTGCCACATTTAGTATCTTCCTTGCCTGAGATTTACAATAAAATGTCTGCAGACACAATCATAACTTTTGAATATTATTTAACTTCAGGGCCGTATCAAGTGTCTTAGAATAATATTAGTGTGTGGATTTTAGGATCAGTTTTTCCTTATAGATCACAATGAAAAATATAACATGGGAAAGGGGGTATCTGATCCAAGATTAGCACTCCTAATCTGAGACAATTGAAATTTACGCAGCCCAATTCTGATATTTTTTACTAATTGGTCTTTTGATCGATCAGGTCAGGTCTGAAAAAGATCTGATGAGAAAAGATCTGATTGGTAAAAATATCAGAATCGGGCTGCCTGTCAAAACACAGCCATACTGCCCCAGATTTTCTGATGGTTTCTTTTTAATATGCTGTATGCATGGGTTCAACCCAATTCATCACGTTACGAAACTAAGAGGAGACCTTTGGTCGGTTCTTGGAACAGTCCTTCAGATATTGTTTATAATTAACTCTTTCAGTGATCTAGTTCTAGTGCAGCTCAGTACAAAGCCTGTTGTTGATCTATTGCTCAGTGATCAGTTGTAATAGGGTTTTTATCTGAGTAAGAAGACCGAACTCATCAGGCTTTTGTATTTTCCCACATCAATCACAACAAGGAAAGCACCTCATAGCAAAGCAAGTTCCTGATCCCCTCCCTCTCCCGTCCCATCTCCAGGGGACTTCTTATTGGTTCTGACACACCACACAGCTCTCTTTGACCCCATGTAACCCTGGCTCCCTTCATAAACAGACTCATTCGCAAACACACATTCCCATGAAGCCGCTGCACCGCCCCTTCCTCTCTCTATCTGGGACCTGTCTCATACTAGCCTGGCCAAGCACCTAGTGGTTTCCCTGGAACTGGCCCTATGAAGAAAGGGAATCTCCTGCGATGAGTGTGGTAGTGTGTGTGTGATCACATTCCTTAACGTAGCATCCACAACCCAGTGAGAAAGAGAGCTTGCATGAGTTTTAGTCAAATCCGTAAGAGAAACAGGTCTCTTTCTGGGCTGGAGAATACCGTTGTATTCCTGTTTTCTCCTGTAGTATAGCTCAGTGGCATGGCCTGTCATCTGTTTGAAGGTAAGGAGCATGCTGCCTCCTACTGGAAATACAGTCTCAGTTCATTGAAGAGGTCATGTTCTTCCTGAAGAGAACAGTAGGAGTGACATATACCTGTTACACATTTTCAGACTTGGTTTTCCTAAATCAAATACCATGGATTGTGCATGCTCAGATTGAATGGTTACAGTCTTCTGTGGATGTAAAATAGTTACAATGGAAAATATTATTGCGAAACATTAAAGAATTATATCAGTGTATGTTTAGCTCCAGCTTTTAAAGTTCTTGTAACAGATAAAGATGATCTATTTACATTCTAATGCCTTTAAAAATGTTTGCATGTACTAACAATGTCTCAGACATGTGTGACGTTGATGTGTCCTGTTTGACAGAGGGGCATGCAGCCCTTTGACCTGGCACTAGATGTAGGCTGTGGGTCAGGGCACCTTGCTCCTGGCCTCCTCCTCGGGGTTGGGGACCGACGGGAGCCCTGACCAGCAGGATGTGGCCCTAGAGCATGCAACCGCCCCTAACATCTCTCACAGGTCAGAGTCTCCGCCCCTAACATCTCTCACAGGTCAGAGTCTCCGCCCCTAACATCTCTCACAGGTCAGAGTCTCCGCCCCTAACATCTCTTACAGGTCAGAGTCTCCGCCCCTAACATCTCTTACAGGTCAGAGTCTCCGCCCCTAACATCTCTTACAGGTCAGAGTCTCCGCCCCTAACATCTCTTACAGGTCAGAGTCTCCGCCCCTAACATCTCTTACAGGTCAGAGTCTCCGCCCCTAACATCTCTTACAGGTCAGAGTCTCCGCCCCTAACATCTTTACAGGTCAGAGTCTCCGCCCCTAACATCTCTTACAGGTCAGAGTCTCCGCCCCTAACATCTCTTACAGGTCAGAGTCTCCGCCCCTAACATCTCTTACAGGTCAGAGTCTCCGCCCCTAACATCTCTTACAGGTCAGAGTCTCCGCCCCTAACATCTCTTACAGGTCAGAGTCTCCGCCCCTAACATCTCTTACAGGTCAGAGTCTCCGCCCCTAACATCTCTTACAGGTCAGAGTCTCCGCCCCTAACATCTCTTACAGGTCAGAGTCTCCGCCCCTAACATCTCTTACAGGTCAGAGTCTCCGCCCCTAACATCTCTTACAGGTCAGAGTCTCCGCCCCTAACATCTCTTACAGGTCAGAGCCTCCGCCCCTAACATCTCTTACAGGTCAGAGCCAACCCCAGAGGGGAGAAGAGGAAGGTGCACTGGACTGGAGGGTCATGGTTTGTTTTGACTGACACTAACGTGGACTCAAACCCTTTACATTACAGTCAAATAATTAGTTTTTTATAAGTAGGCCTACTAGACTTGTAGGTACAAAATCATTTTATTCAGGGTGAAATTGACATGGATTTACCAATACCGTCTCACTCACAACAGTCTTGCCTTATGTAACAGTACCACAATGTCATGGGAGAGAGGACTGTAGGGTTAAGGTCTTTTGTTGATGTGGATACAGTGAAAATAGGCCAAGGGCCAAACCGGACAATGGGAACCTTGTCTGCGCAAACTTTTACACGTCTTCCTGTAATGAGCAAATGTAAAAGCTACAACTACTGATACTATTCTGGAACAGTGCCATCTGAACTATATCTCAGGAACTAAAACACAAAGTCGTATGCAAATTCTAGCCTGGTTCCCATCGGTTCTTGCCGTTTTGCCATTTCCTGTAGTGGAGGTGACAAGTTATTTGAAATTAGCAGCCCAGTTGTCATAGTAGATCTTCTAACCTCTCCTTTATGTGACTAAGTGATTACTAACATTAGCCTCCTCTATATATACACACATTATCTCTCCTCTATCCATGTAATGATTAAAAGGTCCTAGTGAAGGAGCAAGTCTGTCTCTGTCTGCTGAGTCACTGCAAGCTGGAAGGAGCACTAGGCTAGCGGAGCAGACAGCAGAGCACCATGAACTGCCGGCTGTTTGAGGAGAAACACCATGCCTCCATCTACCAGAGGTACCGCTTTGTACGCCCAGAGGAGAGCAGAGACATCATCCTGCATTACCTGGAAAGGAAGGTGAGCCAATCAAAAGTAGTATTACTGTTATAGACTTTGTCTTTTACATGACAGACTTGTACAGTTGACAGCTAAGTCAAATCTTAGGTTGTCTAAGATAAGTCTGGTGTAATGCTTCAACACAGTGTCTGAAATGAAAGTAAAAAATGCCCTCTATTGTATAACATTTTAAATTGGATATAGAAACCGTATCACAACCATTTCCTGTTTCTAAATGCTTTTAAGTATTGTGACAATAGGTTACTAAACTGCTATCCATTATGTTACGTTATTATCGCATGCTTGAAATTCAGCATGCAATGTGTCATACCTATAGAGCAAAGACCAGAGTGTAAAATATATATAATATCTGTATTGAACATCACATTTACATTATCACTAGCTATCACTCTTTAGTGAAGGCTAGTTATATAGTGTCTCACTGGTCCCCTCTCTTCAGAAAGTCCAGCCTCATGCCCTAGCTGTGGGACAGGGCAGAACTCACACCTGCTGGCCCCACACTTCCAGGAAGTGGTGAGCATCGACATTAGCTAGTGCCAACTGGAGGAGGCCAGGGCAGTGGCAGGATTCAACAACATCACCTACAGGTGTTTGAACTATCCTGTTGAGGTAGGATAGAAAAACAATGAAAGTGGGGATATTTTGCTGATCCTATTTTAGGCTTAGGGGTTAGGTTTTGGGTAAGGGTTAGGAGTTAGGGGTAGATTTAGGTTAAGTTAGGGGTTTGGGGTTAGGCGTTCGGGAAAATAGGATTTTGAACGGGAATAAGAGATGTTGTCCCCTGGTTAGTAAAACCAATGTGCATGTTGTTTAAAGATAACAGTGATGACAATCTGCTTTGACCAGCAGCGGTTCCTCTTGGAGGCAGGCCGGGTCCTGAAGCCTTGTGGCTGCATGGCTCTGCTTGGCTGATAACTTCAGACTCCATTACGGCTCATGTGGGGACAGACTTACTGACATCTATGGAGGTCACAAACAGAACTAAAATGACATTTGTTTTTATGGTGACAAACCAATGCCACTTAATCAGTTTAGTGTGTCATATGTTTATTTTCAGTGGGTTATAAGTACAGTTGTTTTCATGTAAAGAATGCTTATTTATTCAGACATGTGTAGAATTGCAGGAAGTTACCTGCAAAACATTAATTTCTCTCAACACCTGTTAGAAAACTACTGTGTGACTTTGGCATAAAAATAAATGTAATTTGCCTCGCTGAAAATAAACCTCTATCCCAGGGTTAGGTTTTCATAAGACTGAGGTGGGTTTTCCTTTAACTTTTCCTGGGCTTTGCTCCTTTCATATTTTTTTTTATCCTGACAAACTGTGGAGGCAGTATCATGTTAAGGGTATGCTTGTCACGGAAGGGACTGGGGAACTTGTTAGGATCAAAAGATGTGAATGGAGCAATGCCCAGGTAAAACCTTAGAGGATAAGGTTGGTAGAATCTTATTCAAAATTATTCATAGCTGTAATGGGTATGAAAGGTGCTTCGATCCACCAAGTATTGACTCTGGGGTGTGACTGAAGACATGCAATCAATACAGTCATTTGGAAAATGTTCTATAATTTCTCTTTCACTTTCAAAATGTGGAGTAGGTTGTGTAGATCAAAAGAAAACAATTATCCTTTTTAGATGTAATTTTAAGGCAGCAAGATGTGTGCAAGGGGTGTGTAGACTTTCACTAACGACTGTATGCTATCAAGCCAGTTGAAAACATAAGAATTGCATTATTGAAACGTGACTTTAAGTGAAATTACACTTAAGATCTCCCATCGGCAAAGTTTTAAATGGACATAGACTTACCTTCTGCAGAAAGTCCATGATTATATCCCGATACCCACAAGCGCAGGATCTGTCCACTCTCTCCGTCTGAAAGGATCATTGATTAGGCAGTTACTGACAAGACATTTGGTGATAATGTTGGTAGTAAATACTTTACTGCAACAAAAAAAATGCATAGTTGACATTTCAACTAGCCCTTTTATGTACTTCTTATACAGTAATTGTAACGGCTTTCGTCGTCAGATGAGGAAGAGTAGTCAGACCAAAGCACAGTGTGGTAAGTGTTCATGTTTGTTTATTGAACTGACCACTAATACAAAAGACTAAATGAAACCGAAACAGTCCCACAAGGTGCAAACACTAAACAGAAAATAACTACCCACAAAACCCATGTGGGAAAAAGCTACCTAAGTAGGGTTCCCAATCAGAGACAACGCTAGACAGCTGTCCCTGATTGAGAACCATACCAAAACAAAGAAATACAAAACATAGAAAAAGGACATAGAATGCCCACCCAAATCACACCCTGACCAAACCAAAATAGAGACATGAAAAGCTCTCTACGGTCAGGGCGTGACAGTAATCCTCAGTGACATATGCTATCACTTAATGGCAAAATTATTGAAACTTTGCTTTGGAAGAATTCCTCTTAAAGTAACTGTCCATTAGTGTATTTTCTCCAATTTATACATTGGCCACAAATACGAGTAAAGGATGAGTCAATAACATTTTGGGGGTATTAACAGACTATGAACTTTTAACAATGAGATTTTCCCTGGACACTTATTTTAAGACTCCCCTCAGCAATTAATGAAATTGTATTGGCTAGAAGGTTTCATTCAATAAACTGAGACTTCACTTCTGCAGAAATTCCATGATTATACCCCCATACACACGCCAGCAGGATTCACCAGAGTATTCTTATTGAACTGAGTCTCATAGTCATCATGCTTCATGTGTCCACTCTCTCTGTCTGTAAGGAACAACGGTGAAAGGGGTGTTTAAATATGCTCTAATGTAAAAATGCAGCAAGAAAATAGCCATGAGAAAGAGGGAGTGCAGAGTTCATAAGCCTATGGTCTAGTCCTAAAACATTGAGCTCGGAACACAGAAAAGGCTCCTTTTTGGTACTTGGACACCCAAACTTCCCCTTTCTGGTACATTGGTATTGGGTTGTTTCATGAAATTAGCATTTTGTGTCCCTTTGGTATTTGAAATTGAAATTGTGCACCAAAAGCTTGTTAAATTAAATCAAGTGCCCATTAATAGACCACATGGAGAATTCAATAGGTCTGATTTTTTGTTTTTTAATGAATACAGATTTGCTAAAGTGCCAAAGTGCATTTTGACTCTGACTTCTAGGCGGAATTTAACCCTAACATTTCTCTCTTTTTTCACCATAATTGTAAAGCCATAGTAATTTGTTGCTTTGACAAAGTTATTTCCGAAGATTATTCTTAATTTCATGTGATTAGTGGTTCATTTACGTCTGTCCTTCATTTTAAAGACAACCCTTTTACGTGAACTAAAATGGTGAAACTATAATATATATTTTTTCTTCTTGGCATTCTCTGAACAAACAAAACATTGAACATAGTCAAATCATAGTGTGAAAGCAGGTGAGCTGGTTGTACTATTTTTGGCAATTTGCTGGTGTTTTGTGGTGGTAAACTGAGCAGGTCGAGCCTAACATGTCAACTCTGTTACCCATAGATAGACAGGCTAGAAATGTTTGAACAATTTAACACTTTTTGTGAAACTTTAAGATAAATAATTAAATCGTCAACCCTGTTACGGTCAACCCTGCTTCTTTATTTGCCACTTAAAGTGGAAATCAGCAGTAGAAACAATTACAAAGCTGTTCCCCTCCCCTGTTTCGGTAAAAAGCTGAGGGATGGGGCTGGAGAACTGTAACCACTCTGAAATATCAAAATGATCGTTTAACTGTGTTTTGAGGCTATATAGCGTTTGTTAAAATGTACTTTGTTTACCAACATTGGAATAGAGCAAGCTTATATTTTGGGTTCTGATGGTGTATGACAGTTGAACTAAGTTCATGAGGCATTTATAAGTTATATTATTCAAGAATCAATGGTAACATATCATTCATTTATAAGTCCAAAAATGGATGTAGCAACTGCTGATTGCCCCTTTAACAGTCACTTACTATAGTCATTTTTTTAACCTCTTGAATTGGGTAAAAGTGTTTTTATGAAGTTGAACATGTGTTATTTATGAAATAATGTTAAGATGAGGTGAAATCAAACCAAGTTACACTTCTCAAAATGCAGCATTGGTGGAACAACGCTATTATGAGCAGCATGATGGAACACAGATTTTTACATTGCACTAAAATCTGAACTATCAAGGCATGGACACATAAAACTGAAAGTTACTGTAATTGTCACGACTTCTGCCGAAGTCGGTTCCTCTCCTTGTTTGGACGACGTTCGGCGTTCGACGTCACCGGTCCTCTAGCCATCGCCGACCCACCTTTCATTTTTCCATTTGTTTCCCATGTCTGTGTGTGAAATTGTTTCTTGTAATGTGTTTGTGCACTCTGACTGGTTCGCGACGGGTTATTTTGCACCCATATCTTGTTGTTCTGGGTGCCGTTGGTTTTGAATATTAAACTGCTCCGGTTATTACCCAGTTCTGCTCTCCTGCGCCTGTCACCCCTGCAGCCAGTCAAGCACCACTTACAGTAGCTTCATGTTTTTTGTCAGCATTTATAATTATTTTCTTTATCTTTCTGTACAAGTGTATGTAATGAAAAATAATCAAACAAAAAATAAACATAAAAAAATAAATAAACATAAAGGCTGCAAACAAATTCAGTGCAGTTCCTTCCTATTTCTATGGACCGATATGTTGTCTTATATTGCAGGTTTGTCATCACTATGTTCCACCATTCACTCCCTCTAGAAATGATTTAGTCATGCTTCTAGGGAGGGTTAAATCACTTGCTTATCAGCACGTAATTACTGTCAATTTAAATGTAAACATCTCCAATGTTATACACGCTCTGGGTCAGCAAGGGTTTACAATAGGTTCAATATTCTGGACAGTCAAGGGTTAACACTGAGGCCCCAGCATGCATATGGCTATTTGGACAATCTATGCACACTTCCGGTAATACTGTGAGAGGGACCTGGCAACTTTACTTACGTGGAATTTTCAGCTGAGAGAGGAACACATATGGCTTTACAAGCTACATTGCATTTTGGAAGGTGATTATGTTACATTTGACATTACAATTGAATATGACTTCATTGCAAACTTTCAGAAGACAATTTAAACGTTTCTGTATTTGTTCTTCTTTTTTGTTATTGTTCAGGAAACTGTTCTGTTCGATAACCTAATCCCTGCATCATGGGATCCAGTCTAGTTTCACAACTTTTGTCTTAAATGCACTGAATGCGGTACCTGCATAAGACATAAGACATACTGTAAGACACTATGACATGTTTTAAACCACTAGTCTATCTATGGGCATGTCATTATCGTGGCCCTTATCGGACGTTATCGTTCCACACATCACAGACAAATCAACAAGTTATTTTATCTTAGCAGCCCAGGTGTCATAGAATCTCTTTAAACCTCTCCTCTATGTGACTGAGTGACTACTACCAGTAGCCTCCTCTGTCCTACTCCTTATACAGTGGGGCAAAAAAGTATTTAGTCAGTCACCAATTGTGCAAGTTCTCCCACTTAAAAAGATGAGAGTGGCCTGTAATTTCCATCATAGGTACACTTCAACTATGACAGACAAAATTAGAACAAAAATCCAGAAAATCACATTGTAGGATTTTAGGATGTAGGATCCACCAATGTGATTTTCTGGATTTTTTTGTTGTCATTTTGTCTGTCATAGTTGAAGTGTACCTATGATGAAAATTACAGGCCTCTCTCATCTTTTTAATTGGGAGAACTTGCACAATTGGTGGCTGACTAAATACTTTTTGCCCCACTATATACGGTATCTCTCCTCCTTCCCATGTAATGATTGACAGATCCTAGTGAAGGAGCAGATCAGTCTCTGTGTCTGTGTCTCTGCTGAGTCACTGCAAGCTGGAAGGAGCACTAGGCTAGCGGAGCAGACGACAGCAGAGCACCATGACCTACCGGATGTTTGAGGAGAAACACCATGCCTCCATCTACCAGAGGTACCGCTTTGTACCCCCAGAGGCGATCAGAGACATCATCCTGCATTACCTGGAAAGGAAGGTGATACCAGAGTTTAATATACAGTACATATCAAAAGTTTGGACAAACCAACCAATTCAAGGGTTTTTCTTTATTTTTTATATTTTATACATTGTAGAATAATAGTGAAAACATCAAAACTATGAAATAACATATATGGAATCATGTAGTAACCAAAAAAGTGTTAAACAAATAAATACATGTTTTATATATCTGAGATTCTTCAAAGTAGCCACCCTTTGCCTTGATGGCAGCTTTGCACACTCTTGGCATTCTCTCAAACAGCTTCATGAGGTAGTCACCTGGAATGCATTTCAATTAGCAGGTGTGCCTTGATAAAAGTTCATTTGTAGAATTTCTTTCCATCTTAATGTGTTTGAGCCAATCGGTTGTATTGTGACAAGGTAGGGGTGGTATACAGAAGATAGCCCATTTGGTAAAAGACCAAGACCATATTATGGCAAGAACAGCTCTAATGAGCAAAGAGAAATGAGAGTCCATCATTACTTTAAGACATGTCAGTCAATGCGGAAAATTGAAAGAACTTTGAAAGTTTCTTCAAGCGCAGTCGCAAAAACCATCAAGCACTATGATGAAACTGGCTCTTATGAAGGCCGCCACAGGAAAAGAAGACCCAGAGTTACCTCTGCTGCAGACGATCAGTTCATTAGTTACCAGCAACAGAAATTGCAGCCCAAATAAAAGCTTCACAGAGTTCAAGTAACAGACATCTCAACATCAACTGTTCAGAGGAGACCGCGTGAATCAGGCCTTCATGGTCGAATTGCTGCAAAGAAAACACAACTAAGGGCACCAATAAGAAGAAGAGACTTGCTTGGGCCAAGGAACATGAGCAATGGATATTAGACCGGTGGAAATCTGTCCTTTGGTCTGATGAGTCCAAATGTGAGATTTTTGGTTCAAACCACCGTGTCTTTGTGAGACGCGGTGTGGATGAACAGATGATCTCTGCATGTGTATTTCCCACTGTAGAGCATGGAGGAGGAGGTGTTAAGGTGTGGAGGTGCTTTGCTGGTGACACTGTTGGTGATTTATTTAGAATTCAAGGCACACTTAACCAGCATGTTTACCACAGCATTCTACAGCAATACGTGATCCCATCTGGTTTGCGCTTAGTGGGACTTTCATTTATTTTTTAACGGGACAATGACCCAACACACCTCCAGGCTGTGTAAGGGCTATTTGACCAAGGAGAGTGATGGAGTGCTGCATCAGATGACCTGGACTCCACAATCACCCGACCTCAACCCAATTGAGATGGTTTGGGATGAGTTGGACCGCAGATTGAAGGAAAAGCAGCCAACAAGTGCTCAGCATATGTGGGAACTCCTTCAAGACTGTTGGAAAAGCATTCCAGGTGAAGCTGGTTGAGAGAATGCCAAGTGTGTGTAAAGCTGTCATCAAGGCAAAAGGTGGCAACTTTGAAGAATCTAAAACATATTTTTTGATTTATTGGTTACTACATTGGTTACTACATGATACCATATGTGTTATTTCAGAGTTTTGATGTCTTCACTAATATTCTACAATGTAGAAAATAGCAAAAGTAAAGAAAAACCCTTGAATGAGTTAGTTTGTCCAAACTTTTAACTGGTACTGTATATTATCTGTATTGAACATCACATTTACACTATCACTAGCTGTCACTCTCCTTTAGTGAAGGCTAATTATATAGTGTCTCACTGGTCCCCTCTCTTCAGAAAGTCCAGCCTCATGCCCTAGCTGTGGACCTGGGCTGTGGGACGGGGCAGAACTCACGCCTGATGGCCCCACACTTCCAGGAGGTGGTGGGTATTGACATCAGCGAGTGCCAACTGGAGGAGGCCAGGGCAGTGGCAGGATTCAACAACATCACCTACAGGTATTTGAATGTGTCTATGTGTGTTTAACTTTACTATCCTTTTGAAAATGTGACAAGTGGGGACATTTTTCAGTTCCCTTACATCAAGAAAAACTGCTATTTTAGAGTTTGGTTTTTGGGTAAGGGTTAGGAGTTAGGGTTAGGTTTAGTTCGGGGTTAGGGTTAGAATTAGGGTTAGGGTTTAGGGATAATAGGATTTTGAATGGGAGTAAATGTTTGGTCCACACTTGGCTCGTGTACAACGTGTATTTTGTTTAAAAAGGAACAGTGATGACAATCTGCAGAGACGGTCAATTACACTCAGCACAAAGGTCAGCAGTAGCTTCCCACTTTCAATAGGCCCCTAGTTAATATGTTAGTTTATGTAGAAATCCTCAATGTTTGGTGCTGTGTCTTAATACTTACTATACAGGAAAGGGACAGCTGAGGAGCTGCCGTTTCCGGATGCTTCTGTAGACCTACTGACTGCAGCCTCAGCGGCCCATTGGTTTGACCAGCAGCGGTTCCTCTTGGAGGCAGGCCGGGTCCTGAAGCCTTGTGGCTGCATGGCTCTGCTTGGCTTTGCTGATAACTTCAGACTCCATTACGGCTCATGTGGGGACAGACTCACTGACATCTGTGATGAGGTGAAAAACACAGAACTAGAATGACATTCTATCAAACCAATGCTACTTTTTCTATTTTTTATTTTACCTTTATTTAACTAGGCAAGTCAGTTAAGAACAAATTCTTATTTGGGTTAACTGCCTGTTCAGGGGTAGAATGACAGATTTGTACCTTGTCAGCTCGGGGATATGAACTTGCAACCTTTCGGTTACTATTCCAACGCCCTAACCACTAGGCTACCCTGCCGCCACTTCATTGGTTTAGTGTGTCATATGTTTATTCTCATTGGGTACTAAGTACAATTGTTGTTTTCATGTACAGTATGCTAACAAAATGTTTGTTTGCGGCCCTATTGAGACATTTCTCTTGTGAAAAATAGTTTAATTTCCATGGGTTCACCTGTATGATACAACAGACCCTCACAATTCTGTGTTTGATATAAGTACCAAGTTTCCTGACTGAGATTTGACTTTGCTATCCCCAGTTCAAGAAGGTGCTGTTACCATACACCAGCCCACAGGTAACAATGGCCAACATCAAACTACAGGAGCTTTACACTGCTATCCCCTTCCCTGACAAAGAGAGGTAACTCATTCAGCCTCTGTGAGAACCCAGTAGAACAGCCTGTTACACATTAAAACATTTCACATGGTGTGACTTTGACCCTGTGTCTCTGAGTTTCTATTTGAGAATTAAATATATATATATACAGAAGTAATGCACTCACACCTAGTGACTCACAGGTGGTCAAAATCAAATGTTGTTCTCAATAAACTGCAAGAGTATTCAATATTATGACTTACTTGACATAAACCTCTTGGCCCCCCGGGTAAATAGGGCATCCACTATGACTCTCCTCTCAATTCAACAGTGTGTGTGTATCTGTTCTTCTTTCAGGGTTGAGTGTATCCCACTGAAGCAGCAGATCTCAGTGAGGAACATAGTGGGCTTCATGGAGTCCTTCTCCATGTACCAGGCCTTACAGAGGGCCGAGCCTGATGCTGCCACCGCACTGCTGCAGAGAACACTCGACAGGTAACAACCCTGATCAATCAGCAGATGAATGACTGATTGGATGAATGAACCAATGACTGAATGGATGAATTAATGAACTAATTAGCTAATTAACCCGGTGGAGTCGATTGATAAACCGGTGTGTCAGTCTAAGTTACATAACAAATAAATACCCATCAAAATCCATCCGTTTACGCTAGAGATACTGTTTATGTTTTGTTGCATTGGATACGTCTCAATCCAACGCATCCGCCAGTGTCACACTTCAACATCTGCAGTGAAAGGTGACAGAGCTAGAGCGGTGTTTGTCAGACCATGAGACATCCCGAAAATCATCTGTAGCGTCCGAACAGTTTGACCTACAAACTATTTACCATTGTATGTATAGACTCTCATGAACACGATGGTGTTCTCTTCTTTGCTCTACGACCCCCACAAGTGCCAGGAGTCTCGTAAGTTCTCCCACTTAAAAAGATGAGAGAGGCCTGTAATTTTCATCATAGGTACACTTCAACTATGACAGACAAAATGAGAAAAAAAATCCAGAAAATCACATTGCAAATAAATTCATAAAAAATCCTACAAATTATGGTGGAAAATAAGTATTTGGTCAATAACAAAAGTGTCTCAATACTTTGTTATATAGTCTTTTTGGCAATGACAGAGGTGAAACGTTTTCTGTAAGTCTTCACAAGGTTTTCACACACTGTTGCTGGTATTTTGGCCCATTCCTCCTTGCAGATCTTCTCTAGAGCAGTGATGTTTTGGGGCTGTTGCTGGGCAACACGGACTTTCAACTCCCTCCAAAGATTTTCTATGGGGTTGAGATCTGGAGACTGGCTAGGCCACTCCAGAACCTTGAAATGCTTCTTACGAAAGCACTCCTTCGTTGCCCGGGCGATGTGTTTGGGACCATTGTCATGCTGAAAGACCCATCCACGTTTCATCTTCAATGCCCTTGCTGATGGAAGGAGGTTTTCACTCAAAACCTCACGATACATGGCCCCATTCATTCTTTCCTTTACACAGATCAGTCGTCCTGGTCCCTTTGCACAAAAACAGCCCCAAAGCATGATGTTTCCACCCCCATGCTTCACAGTAGTTATGGTGTTCTTTGGATGCAACTCAGCATTATTTGTCCTCCAAAGATGACGAGTTGAGGTTTTACCAAAAAGTTCTATTTTGGTTTCATCTGACCATATGACATTCTCCCAATCTTCTTCTGGATCATCCAAATGCTCTCTAGCAAACTTCTGACGGGCCTGGACATGTACTGGCTTAAGCAGGGGGACATGTTTTGGCACTGCAGGATTTGAGTCCCTGGCGGCGTAGTGTGTTACTGATGGTAGGCTTTGTTACTTTGGTCTCAGCTCTCTGCAGGTCATTCACTAGGTCCCCCCGTGTGGTTCTGGGATTTTTGCTCACCGTTCTTGTGATCATTTTGACCCCACGGGGTGAGATCTTGCGTGGAGCTCCAGACCGAGAGAGATTATCAGTGGTCTTGTATATGTCTTCCATTTCCCAATAATTGCTCGCACAGTTGATTTCTTCAAACCAAGCTGCTTACCTATTGCAGATTCAGGCTTCCCAGCCTAGTGCAGGTCTACAATTTTGTTTCTGGTGTCCTTTGACAGCTCTTTGGTCTTGGCCATAGTGGAGTTTGGAGTGTGACTGTTTGAGGTTGTGGACAGGTGTCTTTTATACTGATAACAAGTTCAAACAGGTGCCATTAATACAGGTAACGAGTGGAGGACAGAGGAGCCTCTTAAAGAAGAAGTTACAGGTCTGTGAGAGCCAGATATCTTGCTTGTTTGTAGGTGACCAAATACTTATTTTCCACCATAATTTGCAAATAAATGCATTAAAAATCCTACAATGTGATTTTCTGGATTTTTCTCATTTTGTCTGTCATAGTTGAAGTGTACCTATGATGAAAATTACAGGCCTCTCTCATCTTTTTAAGTGGGAGAACCTCCACAATTGGTGGCTGACTAAATACTTTTTTGCCCCACTGTATATATCTTTATACCTAAAGGGGTCGTACAATTCTCAATCAAATAGCTAAATGATCCATAGGTATGACCAACTTAAAACAATTCCATCTGTCAGATTAGCCCCCCGTCTTAGACTAAAGATTAAATGAACAAAAAAAAATGAAAAATGAAAATGAACAAATAATCCAAATTAATTCATTTTATTTACTTGTATGCCACTTTTATGGTCCATCCCGCATGGAATTATTTTATCAACTATATTGACGTCATATTGCAGGTTTCTGAAGGAGATGGGAGTCACATCACCAGACACACTCATGGAAGTGACGCTGGAGTATTTCTGTGTCCTGGCGTCTAAACCGGAGTGAACACTCTTTACAGTGTGAATGTGTTTGTGTGTAGACAGATGTGTTTTAAGCTTGTGTTTAGGCTTGTTTGAATCATGTTCAAGCTGTTACTAGAAATGTTATTCTGTTCACATAAGATGTCATTGAAGTCCCTTTGGTTGTCTCTTTTATACATTGTAATGTAGAGCAAACTATTAGCCTTAGTCACATCATTATCAAAATGCTTGCCACATTTAGTATCTTCCTTGCCTGAGATTTACAATAAAATGTCTGCAGACACAATCATAACTTTTGAATATTATTTCACTTCAGGGGTGTATCAAGTGTCTTAGAGTAATATTAGGAGTGTGGATTTTAGGATCAGTTTTTCCTTTTAGATCACAATGGAAAATATAACATGGGCAAGGGGGTATCTGATCCAAGATTAGCACTCCTAATCTGAGACAATTGAAATTTACGCAGCCCAATTCTGATATTTTTTTTTACTAATTGGTATTTTAATCGATCAGGTCAGGTCTGAAAAAGATCTGATGTGAAAAGATCTGATTGGTAAAAATATCAGAATCGGGCTGCCTGTCAAAAAACATTTTTAATATGCTGTATGCATGGGTTCAACACAATTCATCACGTTACGAAACTAAGAGGAGACCTTTGGTCGGTTCTTGGAACAGTCCTTCAGATATTGTTTATAATTAACTCTTTCAGTGATCTAGTACTAGTGCAGCTCAGTACAAAGCCTGTTGTTGATCTATTGCTCAGTGATCAGTTGTAATAGGGTTTTTATCTGAGTAAGAAGTCCGAACTCATCAGGCTTTTGTATTTTCCCACATCAATCACAACAAGGAAAGCACCTCAGCAAAGCAAGTTCCTGATCCCTCCCTCTCCCGTCCCATCTCCAGGGGACTTCTTATTGGTTCTGACACACCACACAGCTCTCTTTGACCCCATGTAACCCTGGCTCCCTTCATAAACAGCCTCATTCGCAAACACACATTCCCATGAAGCCGCTGCACCGCCCCTTCCTCTCTCTACCTGGGGCCTGTCTCATACTAGCCTGGCCAAGCACCTAGTGGTTTCCCTGGAACTGGCCCTATGAAGAAAGGGAATCTCCTGCGATGAGTGTGGTAGTGTGTGTGTGATCACATTCCTTAATGTAGCTTCCACAACCCAGTGAGAAAGAGAGCTTGCATGAGTTTTAGTCAAATCCGTAAGAGAAACAGGTCTCTTTCTGGGCTGGAGAATACCGTTGTATTCCTGTTTTCTCCTGTAGTATAGCTCAGTGGAATGGCCCATCATTTGTTTGAAGGTAAGGAGCATGCTGCCTCCTACTGGAAATACAGTCTCAGTTCATTGAAGAGGTCATGTTCTTCCTGAAGAGAACAGTAGGAGTGACATATACCTGTTACACATTTTCAGACTTGGTTTTCCTAAATCAAATACCATGGATTGTGCATGCTCAGATTAAATGGTTACAGTCTGTGGATGTAAAATAGTCAATGGAAAATATTATTGCGAAACATTAAAGAATTATATCAGTGTATGTTTAGCTCCAGGTTTTAAAGTTCTTGTAACAGATAAAGATGATCTATTTACATTCTAATGCCTTTAAAAATGTTTGCATGTACTAACAATGTCTCAGACATGTGTGACGTTGATGTGTCCTGTTTGACAGAGGGGCATGCAGCCCTTTGACCTGGCAGTAGATGTAGGCTGTGGGTCAGGGCACCTTGCTCCTGGCCTCCTCCTCGGTGTTGGGGACCGACGTGAGCCCTGACCAGCAGGAGGTGGCCCTAGAGCATGCAACCGCCCCTAACATCTCCTACAGGTCAGAGTCTCCGCCCCTAACATCTCTTACAGGTCAGAGTCTCCGCCCCTAACATATCTTACAGGTCAGAGCCAACTCCAGAGGGGAGAGGAGGAAGGTGCACTGGACTAGAGGGTCATGTTTGGTTTTGACAGACACTAACGTGGACTCAAACCCTTTACATTACAGTCAAATAATTCGTTTTTTATAAGTAGGCCTACTAGACTTGTAGGTACAAAATCATTTTATTCAGGGTGAAATTGACATGGATTTACCAATACCGTCTCACTCAGAACAGTCTTGCCTTATGTAACAGTACCACAATGTCATGGGAGAAGACTGTAGGGTTAGTCTTTTGTTGATGTGGATACAGTGAAAATAGGCCAAGGGCCAAACCGGACAATGGGACCCTTGTCTGCGCAAACTTTTACACGTCTTCCTGTAATGAGCAAACATAAAAGCTACAACTACTGATACTATTCTGGAACAGTGCCATCTGAACTATATCTCAGGAACGAAACCACAAAGTCGTATGCAAATTCTAGCCTGGTTCCCATCGGTTCTTGCCGTTTTGCCATTTCCTGTAGTGGAGGTGACAATTTATTTGAAATTAGCAGCCCAGTTGTCATAGTAGATCTTCTAACCTCTCCTTTATGTGACTAAGTGATTACTAACATTAGCCTCCTCTATATATACACATTATCTCTCCTCTATCCATGTAATGATTAAAAGGTCCTAGTGAAGGAGCAAGTCTGTCTCTGTCTGCTGAGTCACTGCAAGCTGGAAGGAGCACTAGGCTAGCGGAGCAGACAGCAGAGCACCATGAACTGCCGGCTGTTTGAGGAGAAACACCATGCCTCCATCTACCAGAGGTACCGCTTTGTACCCCCAGAGGAGATCAGAGACATCATCCTGCATTACCTGGAAAGGAAGGTGAGCCAATCAAAAGTAGTATTACTGTTATAGACTTTGTCTTTTACATGACATTAGACTTGTACAGTTGACAGCTAAGTCAAATCTTAGGTTGTCTAAGATAAGTCTGGTGTAATGCTTCAACACAGTGTCTGAAATGAAAGTAAAAAATGCCCTCTATTGTATAACATTTTAAATTGGATATAGAAACCGTATCTCAATCATTTCCTGTTTCTAAATGCTTTTAAGTATTGTGACAATAGGTTACTAAACTGTTATCCATTATGTTACGTTATTATCGTATGCTTGAAATTCAGCATGCAATGTGTCATACCTATAGAGCAAAGACCAGAGTGTAAAATATATATAATATCTGTATTGAACATCACATTTACATTATCACTAGCTATCACTCTTTAGTGAAGGCTAGTTATATAGTGTCTCACTGGTCCCCTCTCTTCAGAAAGTCCAGCCTCATGCCCTAGCTGTGGGACAGGGCAGAACTCTCACCTGCTGGCCCCACACTTCCAGGAAGTGGTGGGCATCGACATTAGCTAGTGCCAACTGGAGGAGGCCAGGGCAGTGGCAGGATTCAACAACATCACCTACAGGTGTTTGAACGTGTGTGTGTGGGGTCTAACTTTACTATCCTGTTGAGGTCCAAAAGTCCTCACAAGGATAGAAAAACAATGAAAGTGGGGATATTTTGCCGATCCTATTTTAGGCTTATGGGTTAGGTTTTGGGTAAGGGTTAGGAGTAGATTTAGGTTAAGTTAGGGGTTTGGGGTTAGGCTTAAGGTTAGGCGTTCGGGAAAATAGGATTTTGAACGGGAATAAGAGATGTTGTCCCCACCTGGTTAGTAAAACCAATGTGCATGTTGTTTAAAGATAACAGTGATGACAATCTGCAGAGACGGTCAATTACACTCAGGACAAAGGTCAGCAGTAGCTTCCCACTTTCAATAGGCCCCTAGTTAATATGTTAGTTTATGTAGAAATCCTCAATGTTTGGTGCTGTGTCTTAATACTTACTATACAGGAAAGGGACAGCTGAGGAGCTGCCGTTTCCGGATGCTTCTGTGGACCTACTGACTGCAGCCTCAGCGGCCCATTGGTTTGACCAGCAGCGGTTCCTCTTGGAGGCAGGCCGGGTCCTGAAGCCTTGTGGCTGCATGGCTCTGCTTGGCTGATAACTTCAGACTCCATTACGGCTCATGTGGGGACAGACTTACTGACATCTATGGAGGTCACAAACAGAACTAAAATGACATTTGTTTTTATGGTGACAAACCAATGCCACTTAATCAGTTTAGTGTGTCATATGTTTATTTTCAGTGGGTTATAAGTACAGTTGTTTTCATGTAAAGAATGCTTATTTATTCAGACATGTGTAGAATTGCAGGAAGTTACCTGCAAAACATTAATTTCTCTCAACACCTGTTAGAAAACTACTGTGTGACTTTGGCATAAAAATAAATGTAATTTGCCTTGCTGAAAATAAACCTCTATCCCAGGGTTAGGTTTTCATAAGACTGAGGTGGGTTTTCCTTTAACTTTTTACCTGGGCTTTGCTCCTTTCATATTTTTTTTTATCCTGACAAACTGTGGAGGCAGTATCATGTTAAGGGTATGCTTGTCACGGAAGGGACTGGGGAACTTGTTAGGATCAAAAGATGTGAATGGAGCAATGCCCAGGTAAAACCTTAGAGGATAAGGTTGGTAGAATCTTATTCAAAATTATTCATAGCTGTAATGGGTATGAAAGGTGCTTCGATCCACCAAGTATTGACTCTGGGGTGTGACTGAAGACATGCAATCAATACAGTCATTTGGAAAATGTTCTATAATTTCTCTTTCACTTTCAAAATGTGGAGTAGGTTGTGTAGATCAAAAGAAAACAATTATCCTTTTTAGATGTAATTTTAAGGCAGCAAGATGTGTGCAAGGGGTGTGTAGACTTTCACTAACGACTGTATGCTATCAAGCCAGTTGAAAACATAAGAATTGCATTATTGAAACGTGACTTTAAGTGAAATTACACTTAAGATCTCCCATCGGCAAAGTTTTAAATGGACATAGACTTACCTTCTGCAGAAAGTCCATGATTATATCCCGATACCCACAAGCGCAGGATCTGTCCACTCTCTCCGTCTGAAAGGATCATTGATTAGGCAGTTACTGACAAGACATTTGGTGATAATGTTGGTAGTAAATACTTTACTGCAACAAAAAAAAATGCATAGTTGACATTTCAACTAGCCCTTTTATGTACTTCTTATACAGTAATTGTAACGGCTTTCGTCATCAGATGAGGAAGAGTAGTCAGACCAAAGCGAGGTGTGGTAAGTGTTCATGTTTGTTTATTGAACTGACCACTAATACAAACGACTAAATGAAACCGAAACAGTCCCACAAGGTGCAAACACTAAACAGAAAATAACTACCCACAAAACCCATGTGGGAAAAAGCTACCTAAGTAGGGTTCCCAATCAGAGACAACGCTAGACAGCTGTCCCTGATTGAGAACCATACCAAAACAAAGAAATACAAAACATAGAAAAAGGACATAGAATGCCCACCCAAATCACACCCTGACCAAACCAAAATAGAGACATGAAAAGCTCTCTACGGTCAGGGCGTGACAGTAATCCTCAGTGACATATGCTATCACTTAATGGCAAAATTATTGAAACTTTGCTTTGGAAGAATTCCTCTTAAAGTAACTGTCCATTAGTGTATTTTCTCCAATTTATACATTGGCCACAAATAGGAGTAAAGGATGAGTCAATAACATTTTGGGGGTATTAACAGACTATGAACTTTTAACAATGAGATTTTCCCTGGACACTTATTTTAAGACTCCCCTCAGCAATTAATGAAATTGTATTGGCTAGAAGGTTTCATTCAATAAACTGAGACTTCACTTCTGCAGAAATTCCATGATTATACCCCCATACACACGCCAGCAGGATTCACCAGAGTATTCTTATTGAACTGAGTCTCATAGTCATCATGCTTCATGTGTCCACTCTCTCTGTCTGTAAGGAACAACGGTGAAAGGGGTGTTTAAATATGCTCTAATGTAAAAATGCAGCAAGAAAATAGCCATGAGAAAGAGGGAGTGCAGAGTTCATAAGCCTATGGTCTAGTCCTAAAACATTGAGCCGGAACACAGAAAAGGCTCCTTTTGGTACTTGGACACCCAAACTTCCCCTTTCTGGTACATTGGTATTGGGTTGTTTCATGAAATTAGCATTTTGTGTCCCTTTGGTATTTGAAATTGAAATTGTGCACCAAAAGCTTGTTAAATTAAATCAAGTGCCCATTAATAGACCACATGGAGAATTCAATAGGTCTGATTTTTTGTTTTTTAATGAATACAGATTTGCTAAAGTGCCAAAGTGCATTTTGACTCTGACTTCTAGGCGGAATTTAACCCTAACATTTCTCTCTTTTTTCACCATAATTGTAAAGCCATAGTAATTTGTTGCTTTGACAAAGTTATTTCCGAAGATTATTATTAATTTCATGTGATTAGTGGTTCATTTACGTCTGTCCTTCATTTTAAAGTCAACCCTTTTACGTGAACTAAAATGGTGAAACTATAATATATATTTTTTCTTCTTGGCATTCTCTGAACAAACAAAACATTGAACATAGTCAAATCATAGTGTGAAAGCAGGTGAGCTGGTTGTACTATTTTTGGCAATTTGCTGGTGTTTTGTGGTGGTAAACTGAGCAGGTCGAGCCTAACATGTCAACTCTGTTACACATAGATAGACAGGCTAGAAATGTTTGAACAATTTAACACTTTTTGTGAAACTTTAAGATAAATAATTAAATCGTCAACCCTGTTACGGTCAACCCTGCTTCTTTATTTGCCACTTAAAGTGGAAATCAGCAGTAGAAACAATTACAAAGCTGTTCCCCTCCCCTGTTTCGGTAAAAAGCTGAGGGATGGGGCTGGAGAACTGTAACCACTCTGAAATATCAAAATGATCGTTTAACTGTGTTTTGAGGCTATATAGCATTTGTTAAAATGTACTTTGTTTACCAACATTGGAATAGAGCAAGCTTATATTTTGGGTTCTGATGGTGTATGACAGTTGAACTAAGTTCATGAGGCATTTATAAGTTATATTATTCAAGAATCAATGGTAACATATCATTCATTTATAAGTCCAAAAATGGATGTAGCAACTGCTGATTGCCCCTTTAACAGTCACTTACTATAGTCATTTTTTTAACCTCTTGAATTGGGTAAAAGTGTTTTTATGAAGTTGAACATGTGTTATTTATGAAATAATGTTAAGATGAGGTGAAATCAAACCAAGTTACACTTCTCAAAATGCAGCATTGGTGGAACAACGCTATTATGAGCAGCATGATGGAACACAGATTTTTACATTGCACTAAAATCTGAACTATCAAGGCATGGACACATAAAACTGAAAGTTACTGTAATTGTCATGACTTCTACCGAAGTCGGTTCCTCTCCTTGTTTGGGCGACGTTCAGCGTTCGACGTCACCGGTCCTCTAGCCATCGCCGACCCACCTTTCATTTTTCCATTTGTTTCCCATGTCTGTGTGTGAAATTGTTTCTTGTAATGTGTTTGTGCACTCTGACTGGTTCGCGACGGGTTATTTTGCACCCATATCTTGTTGTTCTGGGTGCCGTTGGTTTTGCATATTAAACTGCTCCGGTTATTACCCAGTTCTGCTCTCCTGCGCCTGTCACCCCTGCAGCCAGTCAAGCACCACTTACAGTAGCTTCATGTTTTTTGTCAGCATTTATAATTATTTTCTTTATCTTTCTGTACAAGTGTATGTAATGAAAAATAATCAAACAAAAAATAAACATAAAAACAATAAATAAACATAAAGGCTGAAAATAAATTCAGTGCAGTTCCTTCCTATTTCTATGGACCGATATGCTGTCTTATATTGCAGGTTTGTCATCACTATGTTCCACCATTCACTCCCTCTAGAAATGATTTAGTCATGCTTCTAGGGAGGGTTAAATCACTTGCTTATCATCACGTAATTACTGTCAATTTAAATGTAAACATCTCCAATGTTATACACGCTCTGGGTCAGCAAGGGTTTACAATAGGTTCAATATTCTGGACAGTCAAGGGTTAACACTGAGGCCCCAGCATGCATATGGCTATTTTGACAATCTTCCGGTAATACTGTGAGAGGGACCTGGCAACTTTACTTACGTGGAATTTTCAGCTGAGAGAGGAACACATATGGCTTTACAAGCTACATTGCATTTTGGAAGGTGATTATGTTACATTTGACATTACAATTGAATATGACTTCATTGCAAACTTTCAGAAGACAATTTAAACGTTTCTGTATTTGTTCTTGTTTTTTGTTATTGTTCAGGAAACTGTTCTGTTCGATAACCTAATCCCTGCATCATGGGATCCAGTCTAGTTTCACAACTTTTGTCTTAAATGCACTGAATGCGGTACCTGCATAAGACATAAGACATACTGTAAGACACTATGACATGTTTTAAACCACTAGTCTATCTATGGGCATGTCATTATTGTGGCCCTTATCGGACGTTATCGTTCCACACATCACAGACAAATCAACGTTTTGCAATTTGTCAGAGTCGACAAGTTATTTTATCTTAGCAGCCCAGGTGTCATAGAATCTCTTTAAACCTCTCCTCTATGTGACTGAGTGACTACTACCAGTAGCCTCCTCTGTCCTACTCCTTATGTACAGTATCTCTCCTCCTTCCATGTAATGATTGACAGATCTTAGTGAAGGAGCAGATCAGTCTCTGTGTCTGTGTCTCTGCTGAGTCACTGCAAGCTGGAAGGAGCACTAGGCTAGTGGAGCAGACGACAGCAGAGCACCATGACCTACCGGCTGTTTGAGGAGAAACACCATGCCTCCATTTACCAGAGGTACCGCTTTGTACCCCCAGAGGAGATCAGAGACATCATCCTGCATTACCTGGAAAGGAAGGTGAGACCAGAGTTTAATATACAGTACATATCAAAGGTTTGAACAAACCAACCCATTTAAGGGTTTTTCTTTATTTTTAATATTTTCTACATTGTAGAATAATAGTGAAAACATCAAAACTATGAAATAACACATATGGAATCATGTAGTAACCAAAAAAGTGTTAAACAAATCAATATATGTTTTATATATCTGAGATTCTTCAAAGTAGCCACCCTTTGCCTTGATGGCAGCTTTGCACATTCTTGGCATTCTCTCAAACAGCTTCATGAGGTAGTCACCTGGAATGCATTTACATTAACAGGTGTGCCTTGATAAAAGTTCATTTGTAAAATGTCTTTCCTTCTTCATGTGTTTGAACAAATCGGTTGTGTTGTGACAAGGTAGGGGTGGTATACAGAAGATAGCCCATTTGCACTCCATATGTGGGAACTCCTTCAAGACTGTTGGAAAAGCATTCCAGGTGAAGCTGGATGAGAGAATGCCAAGAGTGAGCAAAGCTGTCATCAAGGCGAAAGGTGGCAACTTTGAAGAATATAAAATATATGTTGATGTATTTAACCATTTTTTGGTTACTGCATGACTCCATATGTGTTATTTCAGAGTTTTGATGTCTTCACTAATATTCTACAATGTAGAAAATAGCAAAAGTAAAGAAAAACCCTTGAATGAGTTAGTTTGTCCAAACTTTTAACTGGTACTGTATATTATCTGTATTGAACATCACATTTACACTATCACTAGCTGTCACTCTCCTTTAGTGAAGGCTAATTATATAGTGTCTCACTGGTCCCCTCTCTTCAGAAAGTCCAGCCTCATGCCCTAGCTGTGGACCTGGGCTGTGGGACGGGGCAGAACTCACGCCTGATGGCCCCACACTTCCAGGAGGTGGTGGGCATTGACATCAGCGAGTGCCAACTGGAGGAGGCCAGGGCAGTGGCAGGATTCAACAACATCACCTACAGGTATTTGAATGTGTCTATGTGTGTTTAACTTTACTATCCTTTTGAGGTCCAAAATTCCTCACAAGGATAGTAAAACAAGAAAAATGTGATAAGTGGGGACATTTTTCCATTCCTCATACATTAAGAAAAATTGCTATTTTAGAGTTTGGTTAGGGTTTAGGGATTAAGAGTGTTTATTTTTGTATTGGTGTCAAACCTTGGGTTGCACGGGCCTATTGCACCTCTGACCAGTCTGGAGAAAGTGGGAGGACATGAGAGGCCGAGCGCTCTGAGGGGTCACCCACAACAATTCAAAAGCAGGAGGAAGACAATCATAAAACACAACCTGGGAGTAAAGGTTTTAACCTTAAACCAAATCTCATATAAAATTAGGGTTAGGGTTAGGAGTTAGGGTAAGGTTTAGTTAGGTTTTAGGGTTAAGGGTTAGGGTTAGATTTAGGGTTAGGGTTTAGGGATAATAGGATTTTGAATGGGAGAAAATGTAAAACCAATGTGTATGTTGTTTAAAAAGAAACAGTGATGACAATCTGCAGAGACGGTCAATTACACTCAGGACAAAGGTCAGCAGTAGCTTCCCACTTTCAATAGGCCCCTAGTTAATATGTAAGTTTATGTAGAAATCCTCAATGTTTGGTGCTGTGTCTTAATACTTACTATACAGGAAAGGGACAGCTGAGGAGCTGCCGTTTCCGGATGCTTCTGTGGACCTACTGACTGCAGCCTCAGCGGCCCATTGGTTTGACCAGCAGCGGTTCCTCTTGGAGGCAGGCCGGGTCCTGAAGCCTTGTGGCTGCATGGCTCTGCTTGGCTTTGCTGATAACTTCAGACTCCATTACGGCTCATGTGGGGACAGACTCACTGACATCTGTGATGAGGTGAAAAACACAGAACTAGAATGACATTCTATTTTTATGGGGACAAACCAATGCTACTTAATCGGTTTAGTGTGTCATATGTTTATTTCCATTGGGTACTAAGTACAATTGTTGTTTTCATGTACAGTATGCTTACAAAATGTTTGTTTGCTGCCATATTGAGACATTTCTCTTGTGAAAAATAGTTTAATTTCCATGGGTTCACCTGTATGATACAACAAACCCTCACAATTCTTTGTTTGATTTAAGTACCACGTTTGCTGACTGTTTCCTGACTGAGATTTGACTTTGCTATCCCCAGTTCAAGAAGGTGCTGTTACCATACACCAGCACACAGGTAGCAGTGGCCAACACCAAACTACAGGAGCTTTACACTGCTATCCCCTTCCCTGACAAAGAGAGGTAACTCATTCAGCCTCTGTGAGAACCCAGTAGAACAGCCTGTTACACATTAAAACATTTCACATGGTGTGACTTTGACCCTGTGTCTCTGAGTTTCTATTTGAGAATTAAATATATATATATACAGAAGTAATGCACTCACACCTAGTGACTCACAGGTGGTCAAAATCAAATGTTGTTCTCAATAAACTGCAGGAGTATTCAATATTATGACTTACTTGACTTAAACCTCTTGGCCCCCCTGGGTAAATAGGGCATCCACTATGACTCTCCTCTCAATTCAACAGTGTGTGTGTGTGTATCTGTTCTTCTTTCAGAATTGAGTGTATCCCACTGAAGCAGCAGATCTCAGTGAGGAACATAGTGGGCTTCATGGAGTCCTTCTCCATGTACCAGGCCTTACAGAGGGCCGAGCCTGATGCTGCCACCACACTGCTGCAGAGAACACTCGACAGGTAACAACCCTGATCAATCAACAGATGAATGAATGACTGAATGGATGGATGAATGGATTATGGGTGAATGAATTAACTGATGAGATTATTTTTTTAAATGATTGAACAAAAAAATGAAGAAAGAAATGATTGAAAAAATACAAAACGTCATCCATGTCACTTTTATGGTCCATCCCACATGGAATTATTTTATCAAATATTTTGACGTCATATTGCAGGTTTCTGAAGGAGATGGGAGTCACATCACCAGACACACTCATGGAAGTGACGCTGGAGTATTTCTGTGTCCTGGCATCTAAACCGGAGTGAACACTCTTTACAGTGTGAATGTGTTTGTGTGTAGACAGATGTGTTTTAAGCTTGTGTTTAGGCTTGTTTGAATCATGTTCAAGCTGTTACTAGGAATGTTATTCTGTTCACATAAGATGTCATTGAAGTCCCTTTGGTTTTGTCTGCTCTTTTCTATTATACATTGTAATGTAGAGCAAACTATTCACCTTAGTCACGTCATTATCAAAATGCTTGCCACCTTTAGTATCTTCCTTGCCTGAGATTTACAATAAAATGTCTGTAGACACAATTGTAAATGTTGAATATTATTTAACTTCAGGGCCGTATCAAGTGTCTCAGAGTAATATTAGGGGTGTGGATTTTAGGATCGGTTTTGCCTTTTAGATCACAATGAAAAATATAACATGGACAACGGGGATCTGATCCTGGTCTGAGACACTTGATACTTAGGCTAGACAGGCAGACCAATTCTGATACTTTTTCACTAATTTGTCTTTTGAGCAATCAGATCAGATCTGAAAAAGACCTGATGTGAAAATATCTGATGCGAAAACATCAGAATTGGGCTGCCTGTCTAAACGTAGCCACACTGCCCCAGATGTTCTTTAAAAAATAATAATAATATGCTGTATGCATGTGTTCAACCAAATTCACAACATCATGCAAACTTAGAGAAGACCTTTAATCGGTTCTTGGACCAGTCCTTCAGACATTGACTGTTTATGATTAACTCTTTCAATGATCTAGTGGTAGTGCAGCTCAGGATAAAGCCTGTTGTTGTTGATCTATGGCTCAGTGATCAGTTGGAATAAGGTTTTTATCTGAGTAAGGAGACTGAACTCATCAGGCTTTTGTATTTTCCCACGTCAATCACAACAAGGAAAGCATCTCATAGGAAAACAATTTTATGATCCTTCCCCCATCCCATCTCCATGGGACTTCTTATTAGTTCTGACACAGCACACAGCTCTCTTTGACCCCATGAGCCCAGCCTCATTCGCAAACACGCATTCCCATGAAGCTGCTGCTCTGCCCCTTCCTCTCTCTATCTGGGGCCTGTCTCATACTAGCCTGTCCAAGCACCTAGTGGTTTCCCTGGAACTGGCCCTGTGAAGAAAGAGAATCTCCTGCGATGAGTGTGGTAGTGTGTGTGTGTGATCACATTCCTTAATGTAGCTTCCACAATGCAGTGAGAAAGAGAGCTTGCATGAGTTTTAGTCAAATCCGTAAGAGAAACAGGTCTCTTTCTGGGCTGGAGAATACCGTTGTATTCCTGTGTTGTTTTCTCCTGTAGTATAGCTCAGTGGCATGGCATGGCCCATCATCTGTTTGAAGGTAAGGAGCATGCTGCCTCCTACTGGAAATACAGAGTCTCAGCTCATTGAAGAGGCCTTGTCCTTCCTGAAGAGAAGGTAGTCGTGACATATACCTGTTACTCAGGATACAGACCGTTTGTTTTTCTTAAATCAAATATCATGGAATATGCATGCTCAGGTGATATGGTTACAGTCTTCTGTGGACATAAAATATAAACGCATCAAGTAAAGTGTTGGTCCCATGTTTCTCTCAAGTCTTCTCTCAAGTTAGTTTACATCCCTGTTAGTGAGCATTTCTCCTTTTCCAAAATAATCCATCCACCTGACTGGTGTGGCATAACAAGAAGCTGATTAGAGAGCATGGTCAGTACACAGATGCACCTTGTGCTGGGGAAAATATAAATACTCTCTAAAATGTGCAGTTTTATCACACAACATAATGCCACAGATGTCTCAAGATTTGAGGGAGTGTGCAATTGGCATGCTGACTGCAGTAATCTCCACCAGAGCTTTTGCCAGAGAATTGAATGTTCATTTCTAAACCATAAGCTGCCTCCAATGTCATTTTAGAGAATTTGGCAGTACGTCCAACTGGCCACACAATCGCAGACCATGTGTAACCTCGCCAGCCCAGGACCTCCACATCTGGCTTCTTCACCTGCAGCCAACCGGACAGCTGATGAAACTGAGGAGTATTTCCGTCTGTAATAAAGCTCTTTGTGTGGAAAAACAAATTCTAATTGGCTGGGTCTGGCTCCCAAGTGGTTGGGCCTCTGCCCTGCAGCACTTTGACCTGGCAGTAGATGTAGGCTGTGGGTCAGGGTACTGTGCTCCTGGCCTCCTCACTTCTCCTCAGTGTTGGGGACCGACATGAGACCTGCCCAGCAGGAGGTGGCCCTGGAGCATGT
>NC_056431.1:47878645-47881145 GCF_018296145.1 Oncorhynchus tshawytscha | reverse complement strand
AACACAGAGTTACACATGGAGTAAAACAAACATACAGTCAATAATACAGTAGAAAAATAAGTCTATATACGATGTGAGCAAATGAGGTGAGATAAGGGGGGTAAAGGCAAAGAAAAGGCCATGGTGGCGAAGTAAATACAATATAGCAAGTAAAACACTGGAATGGTAGATTTGCAGTGGAAGAATGTGCAAAGTAGAAATAAAAATAATGGGATGCAAAGGAGCAAAATAAATAAATAAATACAGTAGGGGAAGAGGTAGTTGTTTGGACTAAATTATAGATGTAAATAATTAGATATAAATATATGTCAGAGCTATATGTCAGATATATGTTTACATGATGAGTGAGAGCAATACTCAAGAACTGCCAAAGAAATATGCATAAATAGAAACTGGGAACTGGGAAACTGCCAATGGCAATACATTTCTGTTGGTTGTGCATTTCTTTTTCCTGGAAGCTGTGTGGCCCTGGCTAGGCCCTGAGTGACAGATTGAGACAGGGGTCAGCAGTGGATCCCTGGGCTGGCAGGACACACACAAACAGGCTAGCCTTATGTGGCACTGCAACTGTCATAGCTGAACATTAATGGAGAGAGAGGGAGGGCTATAAGTGGCTGGGTGTGTGGTTTCCTGACCACTACAAAAACAAACAAAAAAAGATTCAATTGTAGGCTCAGCTACTGTACTCAAAACATTATGGGGCTAAATGCATATCGTTTTACATAATTCTGGATCATACTTAGTGATGAAATCTCTAAGTTGAATGATCAAATGATCTGTGTTGTGGTTTGGACCACAGTTACGGGCAGTGAGTGACACAACATAAACATTTCTGTCCCTCAGTTGCCAGTACCCCATAGTTAAGAGTACAGACACTTAGATGTCCATTGTTTCTCCTATGGCGCAACCATTGGAAACTATTGGGCATGAGTGTTCCGCACACATTTTCAATGGACCAATACAATGGCCTTTGTTCGATGGTTAAACATGTCACCAACAGCTGTCTGCTGAATGGACAACAGTTCACGACAATGGACTACTACGTTGCCATCGATAACAAGATTTGCGCCCATAGAAGCAGAAAAAAATAAACCCCACCATTTGCCACTACTATGGATATTTCCATATTCGATGAATGATTATTATTACGTTTTCGGTAATACTTACAATAATGGCTAGATGTAACCTATGAATTAGGTTATGCAAAAATCTGTAGCCTACACTATCAATCACTTATTGCGCTTTCCTCCGTTGCAAAACCGTGTAACCGTGCAATTGACTTACCTTTGGCAATGTTTGGTCAGTTTCTTTCTGGATTTAGTTGAAAATGGTGAGGTAGTTATCTTTTTCGTCGCCTAAAACTTCGGCGTATGACCCATGTTGCCTCGTCTCGGTGTGGTTGACAGGGCAGCAGACGCAGCGGGACCCGGGAAGAGGCGGGGAAGCCAACCGGAGGGCGGGGTTGAAGGGCAGGTGAAGTTTCCCTCTCGAGGAGAAGTGGATATGGGAATCTTGCGTGGGCACCCCCGCACACCCCCACACAAATTGTTCATCATAGCTGTTTAAAAAATTACACCATTTCCCAGAAGAAAAACAACAACATATTGATATAGATTATATTCATATTTTTATTGTGTTTGAAACAAAGTGTTCAGTCTATGGATCCAAGATTATCATGTAGGCCTATTTAAATAAGTAAAGGGAAAGAAATAGGCTATTATGTTGGCTAACACCAGACTTGTTCAGTTTTATCTGTCTTTATTTTAATGAATCTTGACATCTGAAATTGCTATCTTACACCATGCAGTCATCATCAACAGCACTATTTTGTCTGAACAGAACAGTGTGGTAGCCTATTAGGTACAGGACAGAGATACATCTTGTGGTGAACATATGGCGCATGATGAGACAAATGGGCTAAATATGATTTATGTCAAGAGTTTCTCTTTAACTTATGAAAACCGTTGTCTGAACAACATTGTCCCTTGTACAATAAATCTCATTGATAGTTGACTCACAAGCGCTTTCTTTGCAAATGTTTCAGACTAAGAGTTACTAACAGTGACCAAAGACACTTCAGAAGCAAGAGCGACAGATGGAGAGAGAGAAAGAGAGAGAGCGAGAGAGAAGCAATAAGATAAATTACATTTAAAACAGGAAATGACATTCAGCTCAGGAATTTGACACACGCCAACAGTCATCCTTCAGTCATCATGATAATACCTTAAGGAAGGGTCATTCATATGTGTAAGTAAATTAATGCATGACTTTCAACAGGAAACCAGTATGAGAGGTGAACGAATGCAAGACCCTGTTCCAAGACACCTTAATAGAACACATTTCACAACAGCATAACTCATTATTCAGTGTATTTAGACATTATAAAAAAAAAAACATTGAATCTTTATCTTTAACTCTGCTTTGTTGGAAAATGACCCGTAAGTAAAGCATTTCACTGTTAGTCTACACTTGTTGTTTACGAACCATGTGAAATGTGACT